>NW_028182120.1:0-50000 GCF_964271855.1 Acomys minous | reverse complement strand
TTAGGTAAAGGCAGTGGAACAACCATCCATGAGGCTTGCCCCCACAGGGCAGTTCCAGAGAAATCAGACAGCCTCACGCAGACATACTTGCATGCAAAATCAAAACAAAAAGGACAGAAAAACAAACCAAAAAAACCAACAACAACAAACCGATGCACATAAAAACAATAAGAAGAAAATAAGGAGAAATGAAATATGGATTTACAGAGAAAGAAAAAGGAAAAAAAAAAGCAAAAGTAAAAATACAAAAACCATATGGTTAGGGATCAGGGAGACCTTGCCTAAGACAGACAGAGCAGCAATGAATTAATCATTTTAATTTTCATGTCATTAGTTGTAATTAACCCCAGCACTCAGGAGGCAGAGGCAA
The DNA here is from genome assembly GCF_964271855.1 of Acomys minous. Classification (NCBI taxonomy): domain Eukaryota; kingdom Metazoa; phylum Chordata; class Mammalia; order Rodentia; family Muridae; genus Acomys; species Acomys minous. The sequence continues at coordinate 49,630 of NW_028182120.1, read as the reverse complement.
AAGAGACTAGCAGATCTTTGTCTACAACAGAGAAGCCCTGTCTCAAACAAAAGGAAACAAAAAACACTAAACAACAACAACAATAGACACACAGATAAAGAAATCATTTAAAAGGGAAGACATGAAATATGGATTTGCAGAGAGAGAGAGAGAGAGAGAGAGAGAAGTAAAAGTAAAAAAATAAAACAGCAACAACAATAACAACAAAACAAAAACAAAAACCTTAGGGTCAGGGAGACCCTAAGGCAGAGCAGCAAGGAACTGATCACTTTATTTTTCATTACATTAGTTGTAACTAAAACCTGAAATAAGACTACCACACCTCTAATCCCAGCACTTGGGAGGCAAAGCCAAGAGGATCGCTGTGAGTTGGAGGCCAGCCTGGTCTCGAAAGCAAGCCAAGGCTACATGAGAAACCCTGTCAGGAAACAAACAAGCAAACAAAAAACTACAATTTCTTTAACCCCAAGAAAAGGTCTAGCTCCAACCTAGGTCAGTATGCACAATGATTTCCAAGACGGGCAGGAATACATAGAGAGACACTATCTCCAAAATAACTTAGTAGATAAGTAAGCAAGCAAGCAAGCAAATACATAGGTGATATATAGATAGATGATTACAGACACACAGACAGATAAATGGAGACCAATTCTCATAGTTCCCTCATTTGATCACGGCAGAGTCAGGCAGCCTGTTCTACGTAGTGTTGGCTAGAATGTTTATTAACAATTAGTATGACTTCTATGTATTAGTAATGCAGCAGTGACTCTTTAACCAGTCCACAAAATCAGTGTGATTCTATACCCAGCACTAGAGAGAGAGAGAGAGAGAGAGAGAGACAGAGACAGAGACAGAGACAGAGACAGAGACAGAGAGAGAGAGAGATCTTGACTTGAAGAAATTACTGAAAGCCAAGCGGTGGTGGCCCATGCCTTTCTTTAATTCCAGCACTCAGGAAGCAGACGCAGGTGGACTGCTGTGAATTCAAGGCCAGGCAGGTCTACAAAGTGATTCCAGGACAGCCAAGGCTACACAGAGAAACCCTGTCTCCAAAAGTCAAAACCAAAAAAGAAAAGAAAAAAGAAAAAAGAAACAACCGAAGAGACATTAAATAAAAAAATAAAAGTAAAAAAATAAATAAATAAAATTACAAACATTATTCATGTGTGATAAAACAGGGGCCACACAAGCCCAGAAGAAAGAAAGAAGGAAAAAACAAAAACAAAAAAAGGAAGGAAGGAAGGAAGGAAGGTGAAAAAAAGAATTAAATATCTCAGACTGTGTGCACAAAAATACATGGGGTGCGGGGGGGGGGGGCAGTGTTTGGTGGGTGGGGAGGGGGGAGAAAGCAGCTCATTAGACAGGCCCTCATTGTCCTGCCTCTGTGTTCCATGAACACTCAAATCTCTTACAACTCAGTGAATCGCAAAAAGAAAAAGAAAAAAGAAAGAGGAAAGGAAAGGAAAAAAATTCCCGACTATACATTGATGCAACCAGTCACTATCTTCTGATTTGTCTGATTCTTCAAGATTCTTCTGTGGTGCACTGATGTGAGATCACTCACCTGTATGCTTATGTGTACCCTGGTCTGACTTAGAAGTCAGAGATCTGCCTTCACAGTGCATGGATTAAAGCAATGAACTACCAGGGCCAATTTGATTTCTTTTTTTTTTTCTTTTTTTCTTTTTCTTTTTTTTAAAATTTTTATTTATTTATTTATTTATTTTTTTTGTTTTGTGAGACAGGCTTTCTCTGTGTAGCCTTGGCTGTCCTGGACTCGCTTTGTAGACCAGGCTGGCCTTGAACTCACATCGATCCGCCTGCCTCTGCCTCCTGAGTGCTGGGATTAAAGGCATGCGCCACCACGCCCGGCTCCAATTTGATTTCTTGAATTTAGTAATTTTCGTTTTGTATTCCTTCTCGTTTTTTTATACTGTTTATCTATCACATATTTCTTTTTCTGTGTGTCTTCATTTTATTTTCAAAATCCCCCCCCCCGTCTCTCTGAGAGGGATGGATGTGTGTGTGTGTGTGTGTGTGTGTGTGTGTGTGTGTTCGTTTCTCTCTCTTCCCCATCCCCCACCGTGTGGAATGTGCAAGTCAAAGTTCAAACAAAGTTTGGCTCTTGACATCGCCATAATGAAGCCCCCATGTGGACGGCAACCGTCATGGCGTCTGACCTCACCAATATGGAAGCAGCAGCCTTCTCTGTCTTTTTGCTTTGTTTTGTTTCTTAAAAGAGGTTTTTTTCTGTGTAGCTTTGGCTGTCCTGGACTCACTTTGTAGACCAGGCTGGCCTGGAGCTCACAGCGATCCGCCTGCCTCTGCCTCCCGAGTGCTGGGATTAAAGGCGTGTGCAACTGATGCTCAGCCAAACAAATATCTTTTTAAAAAATATACAAATTAAATACATATAAGCATGAACATAATTCACGCGTGATAAAACAGAGGCCACACAAGCTAAATATTTAATTCATTACTCAGCTATTTATAAAGGATAAACTAGTCCTCTATTTAGTGTAGCCTCCGTACTACACTAATACATAAATACAAAGATAATAGATAGATAGACAGACAGATAGATAGATAGATAGATAGATAGATAGGGGAGGCACAGACAGACAAATGGAGACCAATGTTTATTAGTCATCAGTACTGATTCTATTTATTAGTAATGCAGCAGTGACTCTAACCAGTCCACAAAAACAGTATGATTCTACTATACTCAGCACTACAGGCATACAGTGGGGTGGGAGTGCCGGGGGTAGGGAGAGAGGGGGGAGGGAGGGAGAGGGAGAGGGACAGGGAGAGGGAGAGGGAGAGACCTTGACTCAAAGAAATAACTGAAAGCCAGGGGGTGGCGGCGCAGGGCTTTCTTTTATCCCAGGAGAGTCAGGCAGATTGCTGTGAGTTTAAGGCCAGCCTAGTCTACAAACTGAGTCCAGGACAGCCAAGCCTACGCAGAATCCCTGTCTCAAAAAACAGAAACAACAACAACAAAACAAAAAATAAATAAATAAACAACCGTAGAGATGAGTACAAAATAAATGAAAGAATGAATGAATGAATAAAAGTATGAACATAATTCATGCCGGTGTATGTACATGCAGGCAGAGCACTGTATACGTAATAGTCAAGAAATCTTCAAAAAGGAAAAAACAAAACAAAACAAAAAACCCAGTGAATTCTGAGACAATAAAGGCTACATAAAGAGACTGGCACCATCTCTTAAAACGAAACGAAACAAAACAAAAACCATCTGGGCGTGGTGGTGGCACACACCTTTAATCCCAGCACTCACTGCTGAGGCAGGGAGGGGCAGGCAGATCACTGTGAGTTTGAGGCCAGACTGGTCTACAAGGTGATTCCAGGACAGCCAAGGCTACTACTCAGAGAAACCCTGTCGGGGGAAGGGGAAGGGGAAGGGGGGGGGACCAAAAACCAAATGAGCGTTTCCCTGTGACACTTGAAAACGGCGGACTTTCCACATCGGCCACGGAGGCCTCTCCACCTCCAAGGAGAAACTAAGGTGTCACTGGTAGGTAATCAAGAGATAAGAAGTTCAGTTACCCACCCTTTCTGGCATAAGCCAAAGGCTGAGGGAGGAGTGATGATGACCTTCAGATCCTTTTTCACTCAACCCAAGCAGATATTGATAGAATTCGAGCCCGTCTGGGGCGGCCCACGGCTCCCATCCCGGCACTTGGGGGCCAGAGGCTGGTGGGTCGCTCCGAATCGGAGGCGAGCCTGGCATACACAGAGAGGGTTCTGAGAAAGCCACGGCATATTAGGTATGGCCCCTGCGTGCCTGCACCAAAACTGACTCTAAACGTGAAGCCCTTCACTGCACAGAAAAGACAAACCAAAGCAAAATGGCAGACTGGTCTGCAGAGCAAGCTGCGCGACAGCCAGGGCTGTTGCATCGAAACGCTACCCCTGAAAACAAGCAAACACCTACACACAAACACAAAATTGCAGCCCTTGGGAGGTGAGGGCAAGTGAACCTCTGAGTCTGTGTCCAGTTTGGTCTACCGAGTGACTTCCAGGACAGCCACGACTACACAGAGGGAACCTTGACTTTACAGAAAACAGAAAACAAAACAGAAATCCAACACGTAGCCGGGCTTGGTGGCGCCCACCCGTGCCCGCCCGCCATCCATCCCAGCGCTCGGGAGGCAGAGGCGGGCAGGCAGGCTGGCTAAGCGCTGTGACTTCCAGGCAGGCCAGCCTGGTCTACAGAGCGAGTCTGGGGCAGCCAAGGCCACACAGAGAGACCCTGTCTCGAACCCCTCCCACCCAAAAAGCAAAACAATTCCAACATTTGGCAGGCAGAAGACAGTGAATCGCTCGCTCAGTGTGAGTTCAGCCTGCTCTACAGAGTGAGTTCCAAGATGGCCAGGACTACTACACAGAGAAACCCTTGACTGCTGCACAGAAACGAAACAAAACAAAACGAAATTCCAACACTGCAAATCCAGATACAGGGCAATCTCTGTTTCCAGCCCATACTGGTCTACAGAGAAAGTTGCATGACAGTCATGGCTATTACAAGCAAACCCTGCCTGAAAAACAAAATTAACTAACTAGCTAACTAACTAACTAGCTAGCTAGCTAGATAAATGAAGAAATAACAACCTATGTGGAACCAAAACCCAAAGCTTGTTTGCTTTGCTTTATGTAAGACAGGGTTTCTCTGTGTAGCCTTCATTTATATATATATATATATATATATATATATATATATATATATATATATAATTTTTTAATTTTATTATTGTTATTTTTTTTTTTTTTGGTTTTTCGAGACAGGGTTTCTCTGTGTAGCCTTGGCCATCCTGGACTCACTTTGTAGACCAGGCTGGCCTCGAACTCACAGCGATCCGCCTGCCTCTGCCTCCCAAGTGCTGGGATTAAAGGCGTGCGCCACCACGCCTGGCTCATTTATTTATCTTATAAGGTAAATATTTAATTCTTTTGAACAAGTATTTAATTCTTTACTCAACTACTTAGAAACGATAAACTATTCTCCATACCCTATGTAACCTTGGAAATCCCTAACTAGATGAGGCCTGCCTCCAGCTCACAGAGTTTCACCTGCCTCTACCTTCAGAGCTATGGGATTAAAGACATACAGGACCACACAGCTGGCTTCTTTAAGTTCTGGTTTCAGAACTTTAACCCAATTTGCATGTGCCGAATGATAGGGTAGCCTCTGCTGATCTGCACAGTCCCCCTTGCTCCATGAACAGACAAACCACATAAATGTTTTAACTCACCGTCTTAAAACAAAACAAACATCAGCAACATAAATAAATAAATAAATAAATAAATAAATAAATAAATAAGAGCTGGAGAGGTGGCTCAGAGGTTAAGAGCACTGACTGCTCCTCCAGAGGTCCTGAGTTGCATTCCCAGCGAGCACACAGTGGCTCACAACCATCTATAATGTGATCTAATGTCTTCCTCTGACAGGCAGGCGTACTAAGCAGGTAGAGAGAGCACTGTATACAAAATAATAAATAAAGACATATTTTTTTAAACTGAAAATAAACTTTTAAAGTAATAATAATGACAGGGGAAAAAAAAAACCTAGTTCAGACTAGTTCAGAATCTTTCAGTAGCCAGGCTTTGGTGGCACTCGCTTTTCTTTAATCCCAGCAATCGGGAGGCAGAGACAGATGTATCTTTGTGAGTTTGAGGCCAGCTTGGTCTACACAGTGAGTCCAGGACAGCCAAGGCTACATAGAGAAACCCTGTCTCCAAAAACCAAAACCAAACAAAATTAGACTAAGGAACAACAGCAGACCTCTGAGATGGTTCCTTTTGTTTGAATTCTAAGGCCCAGCCACACAGAAAAGAAATTCTTCAAAAGTGATCTCTGTGTTTACCATTCCTCTAGATGGCAGGGACATAAATCCAATTCACACGTGTGTGTGTGTGTGTGTGTGTGTGTGTGTGTGTGTGAGAGAGAGAGAGAGAGAGAGAGAGAGAGAGAGAGAGAGAGAGAGAGAGAGAGAGAGAGAATTGTGTGAGGAGGCTCTCTCTCCTGATATAGAAAGTATACCCTTTCAATAAAAAGGAGAAGAAAAAAATAAGATAAATAACCAACCAACCAATAAACAAACAAATAACAAAAACAACAAAAACAAAAACAAAAACAAAAGCAAAAACCACTACAAGCAGTCATTTGTTTTGGTATATAATTTACAGAAGAAAGAAATGTGTGGGTTCACATACAGGCTCAAACATAAAAAGGAGAACAACGAGACCAAAGGACAGAGCAGCCAATGCCTGTTCTTATCGTTCAGGGTTCTATTCATGTGAAATGGTTTGGGGTCCTCCCTAGTCCCCTCCAGCATGACCTAAAAGGGACTGACTTAAGGTGACATCAGGAAGCAGTCCATTTCTGGAAGAATAAAGAAGTGGGTGCTGTGAGTGAGATAGGTAGGAAGGAAAGAAGGGAAAAGGGGGTAAAAAAACAATCTCAGCACATCAGTGGTGGTGATCATAGCTAGAGACTGTGACTGATCATTCAGCTGAGGATTTTTTTTTTGGTTTTTTGAGACTGGGTTTCTCTGTATAGCCTTGGCTGTCCAGGACTCACTTTGTAGACCTGGCTGGCCTCGAACTCACAGCGATCCGCCTACCTCTGCCTTCCAAGTGCTGGGATTAAAGGCGTGTGCCACCACCGCCCGGCTGAAGATTAATTTTTAACACAAGTGCGTGCGCGCTCGCGCGGGCACACACACACACACACAGACACATACACACATACACACACACACACACACACACACACACACACACACACATACACACGATGAAACCAGAAAATCTCCGATGAGTGCAGTTACAAAGACAGAATCGGTTGTTTTGTTATTTATCTTTAAGGATGTGTGTGTATTCGCATGCACGCTAGGGTGTATATAAGTCTTAGAAGAATCACATATGTACACTTTAACAAACCATTTCTAGATTAGATCCTCGAGGTCCCCATCTACCCATGGAACACGCCAGATTTCCATTGAGCCCTATCTCGCTCTCTTAAAAATGAGACCACAGGAGCCACACCAGACCTCCCTCTCAGCTCGGGCCTTTCATTTTGTTTTTCTCTCTTTCTGTTTCAGATTGATTTCTGGAGTAAGAGTGGAGTGTTCTGCTGGCCTCTCAGGACCTTTGGAAGAGCATCCAGTGCTTTTAACCCCTCCTGAGGCATTTTTTACTTTTATTTCGTTTCATTTTATTCCTTTTTGTGGTTTTTCGAGACAGGGTTTCTCTGTGTAACAGCTCTGACTGCCCTGGAGCTCATGCCTGCCTCTGCCTCCCATGTTCTGAGACAACAGGCATGCGTGCGCCAACACCGCCCGGCTCCATTTTATTTTGCATAATGCTCTCTTTGGTTTAAATGCTGAGGCGCTGTCACACAGAAAAGAGTGTAATTCATGAGAACAACACACCATCATCCAGGCGCTGTGGTGCTCGCTGGATGATACCATCACAAGGGCAATATTGGCCCTGCCCCTCCAGTACTGGCACCGGCCGTGGAGGAGGTGGGCGGTGCTCTCCCTCTACACCTGGCGGGTGTGACAGCCAAATTTTGGTGTTTTGTTTTGTTTTGTTTCTGTCTCCCACTACCAACTCCCCCACAACGTCCACACCAAGACAGGGTTTCTCTGTGTAGCGTTGGCTGTCCAGTCCTGGGCTCCCTTTGTAGACCAGGCTGGCCTTAAACTCACAGCGATCTGCCTGCCTCTGCCTCCTGAGTGCTGGGATTAAAGGCATGCACCACTATGCCATGCCTGGCTTTGTTTTTGGTTTTGTTTTCCTTTGCCTTTAATCCCAGCAATTGGGACAAAGAGGTGAGAGAATCACTTACACTTGCAAGTCCAGGACAGGCAAGGCTACATCAGAAACCTTGTCTGGAAACAAACAATCAAGCAAGCAAGAAAGCAAGCAAGCAAACAAAAAACTACAATTTCTTTAACCCAAGAAAAGTTCTAGTTCCAAACTAGGTCAGTATACACAGCGATTTTCAAGACAGACAGGAATACATAGAGAGACACTGTCTCCAAAATAATTTAAACACTGTGTAAGTAGAGAAGTTAGTATGTAAATACATCGATGATAGATAGATAGATAGATAGATAGATAGACAGACAGACAGGATTAAAGGTGTGTGCCACCATGCCTGGCTAAATATTTAATTCTTTACTCAACTATTTAAAAAGGATAAACGAGTCCTTTATATAGTTTACTCTCCGTACTATACTAATACATAAATACATAGATGTTAGATACATACATACATACACACATAGATAGATAGATAGATAGATAGATAGATAGATAGATAGATAGAAAGATAGATAATAGACACACAGACAGACAAATGGATACCAATCCTCATAGTTCCCTCATTAGATCACAGCAGAGTCAGGCAACCTGGTCTAGGTAGTGCTAGCTACCTTCTAATGTTTATTAGTCATCAGTCAGTACTGAATCTATTTATTAGCAATGCAGCAGTGACTCTATAACCAGCCCAGAAAATCAATGTGATGCTATACCCAGCAAGAGAGGGGGGAGGGGAGAGAGAGAGAGAATTGTGTGAGGAGGCTCTCTCTCCTGATCTAGAAAGTATACCCACACTTTCAATAAAAAAGAGAAGAAAAAAATAAAATAAATAACCAACCAACAAACAAACAACAAGAAAAACAAGAAAAAGACCACTACAAGCAGTAATTTGCTTTGGAATATAATTTACAGGGGAACAAATGTGTGGATTCACATACAGGCTCAAACATAAACAGGAGAGCAACGAGAACAAAAGACAGAGCAGCCGATGCCTGTTCTTATCGTTCAGGGTACTATTTATGTGAAATGGTTTGGTGTCCTTCCTAGTCCCCTCTGGCATGACTTAGAAGTGACTGACTTAAGGTGACATCAGGAAGCAGTCCATTTCTTGAAGAGGAATGAAATAGGTGCTGGGAGTTAGATAGCTAGGAAGGAAAGAAGGAAGAATGGGGTAAAAAAACAATCTCAGTACATCAGAGGCGGTGGTTATAGCTAGAGACTGTGACTGATTTCTCAGCTGGGGATTAATTTATAACACCCGTGCTCCGGTGCTCGCTCACACATATACACACACACACACACACACACACACACACACACACACACACGATGAAACAAGAAAAGCTCCAATGAGGGCAGTTACAAAGACAGAATCAGTTGTTTTGTTATTTATCTTTAAAGATTTGTGTGTGTGTTCGCATGCACGCTGGGGTGTATATAAGTCTTAGAAGAATCACATATGTACACGTTAACAAACCATTTCTAGTTTAGATCCTCGAGGTCCCCATCTACCCATTGAACACGCCAGATTTCCATTGAGCCCTATCTCGCTCTCTTAAAAATGAGACCACAGGAGCCACACCAGACCTCCCTCTCAGCTGGGGCCTTTCATTTTGTTTTTCTCTCTTTCTGTTTTAGAGTGATTTCTGGATTAATTGTGGAGTGTTCTGCTTGCCTCTCAGGACCATTGGAAGAGCAGCCAGTGCTTTTAACCCCTCCTGAGGCATTTTTTACTTTTATTTTGTTTCTTTTTATTTCTTTTTGTGCTTTTCCAAGACAGGGTTTCTCTGTCTAACAGGTCTGATTGCCCTGGAGCTCACGCCTGCCTCTGCCTCCCAAGTTCTGAGACAACAGGCATGCGTGCGCCACCACCGCCCGGCTCCATTTTATTTTGCGTAATGCTTCTTTGGTTTAAATGCTGAACTGCTGTCACACCGAAAAGAGTGTAATTTATGAGAACAACACACCATCATCCGGGCGCTGTGGTGCTTGCTGGATGATACCATCGCAAGGGGAATATTGGCCCCGCCCCTCCAGTACTGGCACCAGCCACGGAGGAGGTGGGCGGGGCTCTACCTCTCCACTTCGCGAGTGTGACAGCCAAGTTTTGGTTTTTGTTTTGTTTTGTTTCTGTCTCCCACATCCACCACCCCTACACGCTACACCCAGAGACAGCGTTTCTGGGTGTAGCATTGGCTGTCCATTCCTGGGCTCCCTTTGCAGACCAAGCTGGTCTTAAACTCACAGCGATCTGCCTGACTCTGCCTCCAGAGTTCTGGGATTAAAGGCGTAGCCAGACGGTGGTGGCACATGCCTTTTTTTAATCCTAGCACTCGGGAGGCAGAGACAGGTGGATTGTTGTGAGTTTGAGGCCAGCCTCATCTACACAGCGGGTCCACAACAGCCAAGCTTCCATAAAGAAACGCTGTCTTCAGGAACCCAAACCAAAACCAAACCAAAAGAAACAAAAAAATGTAGACCGAGGATCTACACCAGACCTCTGAAACGGTTCCTTTCACTTTATTTATCTTTATTTCATTTCATTATTTTTTTATTTCTTTTTTTTTTTTGGGCGGGGGCAAGGGATTCAGTTTTCACGTTAGGGTTTCTCTGTGTAGCCTTGACTGTCCTGGACTTACTTGATTTTGTAGACCAGGCTGTACTAAAATTTACGGAAATCCGACTGCCTCTGCCTCCCGAGTGCTGGGATTATTGGCATGCGCCACCGCCGCCTGGCCTTATTTGAATTTTTTTCTGTGCATCATTCGGTATGAATGTGTCAGATCCCTTCTAGTGGCGTTACAGACAGTTGTGAGCTGCCATGTGGGTGTTGGGAATCCAACCCAGGTCCTTTGGAAGAGCTGACAGTGCTCCTCACCACTGATCCATCTCTCTAGTCCCATTTGCTTTGTCTTCATGCTCTCTTTCTTTGAATTCTGAGGCAACACCACACAGGGGGGAAAACATTTCTGAAGTGATCTTCTCTGTTCTCTGTGTTTACCATCCCTCTAGATGGCAGGGACTTAAATCTAATTCACATTGGGTGGGGGGCAGGGGGCAGAGCAGAGGGTCGAGGGCGTGGTGGGCCAGGGGTCGGGAGGGGGGAGAGGAGGGGCACTTGCAGGCACGTGGGGGAACAGGGGGGGATTGTGAGGAACCTCTCAACCCTGACCTAGAAATTACCCTTTAAATTAAAAGTGTAAAAAAAACAGTATTACAAACATACATTTGTTTTGGAATATAATTTATGGTAGAAAGAAATGTGTGGGTTCGCATACAAGCCCAAACCTACACAAGAGACTGGAGAGACCAAAAAGCAGAGCAGCCGATGCCTGTTTTTTTTGTTCAGGGTACTATTTATGTGAAATGGGTTGGAGTCCTTCCTAGTCCCCTCTACCATGACCTAGAAGTGTGACTGTCTTAAGCTGAAATCAGGAAGCAGTCCATTTCTGGAAGAGGAAAGAAAGGGTTGCTATGAGTTCAATGGCCAGCCTGGTCTACTAAGTGAGTCCAGGATGGCCAAGGCTACACAGAGAAACCCTGTCTCAAAAAACAAACAACAAACAAACACACAAAGTTTTAGGTAACACAATGCTTCCCAATGTCTCCTCCCTGTTTCTCTTCCCCACCTCCAGCAAATGACATCACCTCCCCGACCACACACACACACAGAAGGGGGGGGAGCACACATCTGCGATCAGACCTGGAACAAACCAGAAAACTATGGTAGTCTGCTATTTCTGGAGCAAACACTGGACCTCTCTTCAAGGCGATCTGGTGTCTTCTTCTGGCCTGCAGATAAACATAGAGAAATGAGTGAATGAATGAATGAATGAATGAATGAATAAGTAAATAAATAAAATAGCTCCAGGATGAGGTAGAGAAAGATTATGGTGCCCTCTTCTGGCCTGCAGGTGCAGATAGATAGATAGACAGATAAATAGAAAGAAAGAAAGAAAGAAAGAAAGTTCGATCTTCACAGACTGAGTAATTAATCAAATATTTATTAATAAATGGCTCCAGGAGGAGGAGGAGGAGGTGGAGGAGGAGAAAGATATCTGGTGCACTCTTCTGGCCTGCCCGTATATATATCTGCAGATAGACAAGCATAGGATAGATAGATAGATAGATAGATAGATAGATAGATAGATGATAGATAGATAGATAAATAGATAGCCTGATAAATAGATAAACAAATAGACAGATAAATAAATAAATGGATAGAAAGTTAGGCAAATGAATGAATAAACAAACACACAAATAAACAAGTAAATAAAAAACCAAGTAAGTAAGTAAGTAAATAAATAAATAAATAAATGGCCCGCCCGTCCCTCTCCCCACAGTGGCATGGGAAAACAAACAAACAAACCAAACTTCATCAAACTTCCACGGTTAGGCAGAAGGGTCGACTTCCATAGTTTTAGGTTAGGACCCGCATCCCTTGAAAGGGACAACTGGTCGACCTCCATGGTTATAGGACTCGCATCAGTTGTGTATACAGATATAAATATATATATATTATTTTAAAAAAAAGAGTCCAGAAGGGGTGATCGCCAACCTCCAGGCAGGTCGGGTCGCGAGCGAGGCAAAATGGATAAAGCCTACCCTGCCCCCTCCAGCGGTCACACCGCTGCCACCGCCTTTGCCTCACATCCAGGCTTGGCCAGGGGCGGAGCGGGGGCGGGCAGGAAAAGGCGGAGGTGGTGAAGCAGGCAGGGGGCGCTTTCTCCCGGAGATGCAGAGGGGAAAAACAGGAACTCATCGTTCGGGAGACAGGGAGAGTGAGAGAGGGGTGGACGGGCCGCCTAGACAAACCATTGTGTCGAGAGCTGACTTTCAATAGATAACAGTGAGGAAGCTGCTCTGCAACATAGAAACCCCAACCCAGAAGCAGGTCGTCTATGATTGGTTTAGCGCCAGGTTCCACAGGAACTTGTGCTGACATGATGGGCGAGAGGGTGGCCCCCTTTCTGGCCGAGCCCTGTTTCCCGGGACGAATGGCTTTCCGCACCTGACTCCGGTCCCGACTGGCGGCGGGGAAGCCCGCCGGCCAGCCGGCGGCGACACCCCCGTGAGAGGGCACACGCGCGACGGCGACGACGATGGACTGCCAGTAGGGACGGACGGGGACCCGGCTATCCGGGGCCAAGCAAGGCTCCTTCGGCGCTGCCTTATCGTTCTGCCTGGGCGGGATTCTAACTTAGAGGCGTTCAGTCATAATCCCACAGAAGGGGGAAAGAGGGCAAGAGTCTGAGAGAGCCACGGGAGGGAGAGAAGGACCTCACACCCACAGGCCGAATCCCTACGGGCCCCACCAACCCCCCCCCTGATCCCGAGGGGACAGAGGTGACCTCCACAGGGGTCTTTAAACCTGCGCGCTGGAACGAGACAGCCAGGTACCAAGAAAGGATTGGGGAGGACACATGAAGTCCAAAAATTTACACCAATCCGACTGCCACTGACTCCTGTGTGCTGGGATTATTGGCATGCGCCACCACTGCCCGGCCTTATTTTAATTTTTTAATGTACATCATTCGCTATGAATGTGTCAGATCCCTTCTAGTGGTGTTAAAGACAGTTGTGAGCTGCCATGTGGGTGTTGGGAATCCAACCCAGGTCCTTTGGAAGAGCTGACAGTCCTCCTCACCACCGATCCATCTCTCTAGTCCCATTTGCTTTGTCTTCATGTTCTCTTTCTTTGAATTATGAGGAACCGCCACACAGGGGGGAAAGAATCTTCTGAAGTGATCTTCTCTGTTCTCTGTGTTTACCATCCCTCTAGATGGCAGGGACTTAAGTCCAATTCACAGGGGGTGGGGGGCAGGGGGGCAGAGCGGAGCGCCGGGGGCGGGGGGGCGGGGGGGGGGTTGTGAGGAGTCTCTCACCCCAGACTTTGAAAGTACCCTTTAATTTAAAAGTGTAAAAAAAAAACACCAATGTTACTACTAACACACATTTGTTTTGGAATATAATTTATGGTAGAAAGAAATGTGTGGGTTCACATACAAGCCCAAACATACACAAGAGACTGGAGAGACCAAAAGGCAGAGCAGCCGATGCCTGTTCTTTTCGTTCAGGGTACTATTTATGTGAAATGGGTTGGAGTCCTTCCTAGTCCCCTCTACCATGACCTAGAAGTGTGACTGTCTTAAGCTGAAATCAGGAAGCAGTCCATTTCTGGAAGAGGAAAGAAAGGGTTGCTATGAGTTCAAGGGCCAGCCTGGTCTACAAAGTGAGTCCAGGATGGCCAAGGCTACAGAGAGAAACCCTGTCTCGGAACCAAACAAACAAACAAACAAACAAAGAAACATAAAAAAATCTTAAAAGAATCCCACACGCAGCTGCCGGTTATCATATGGTGGTGCACGCGTTTAATCCCAGCACTTGGGAAGCAGAGGCAGGTGGAACACTGTGAGTTCGAGGCCACCTTGGTCTACAAAGTGAGTCCAGGACAGTTAAGGCTACACAGAGAAACCCTGTCTGAAAAAAAAGTAAAGATGAGACCACAGGAGCAACACCAGACCTCCTCCTCAGCTGGGTCGTTTCATTTTGTTTTTCTCTCTTTCTGTTCTCTTTGAGTTCTGCATTAAGTGTGCAGTGTTCTGCCTGCATCTCCACCTGCGGGCCAGGAGAGGGCGCCAGGTCTCCTCATAAATGGTTGTGAGCCACCTCGTGGCTGCTGGGAACTGAAGGCTATACCTTCCCAAGAGCTGCCAATGCTGTTCAATCCTGACGCATTTTTATTTTTGTTATTTTTATTTTTTATGTTTGTGGTTTTTCGAGACAGGGGTTCTCTGTGCAACAGCTCTGGGTGTCCTGGAACTCACGGAGATCCACTGGCCTCTGCCTCCCAAGCACCGGGAGTAAAGGCGTGCGCCGCTATTTTATGTCTCTTAATGCTCTCTTTGGTTTAAATGCTGAGGTGCTGTCACACAGAAAGGAGTATAACTTATAAGAAAAATGCACGATCATCCAGATGCTGTGGTGCTCGCTTTTAGATAAAAATAATGACATGGATGGGAAAAAACAGGACAAATAAAACAACAACACAAAAATGCACATAAAATTTACTGAATCATTAATAAAGAATAAGCAATGAAACGTGGTCTTACAAACAGGCAAAAAGACAAAGAAAGAGACATATGGTTAGAGAGACCCTAAGGCAGAGTAGCCATGATTTGAGAAACTGATCATTTTATTTTCGCTAATTACAGCAGAAAACACAAATAGAATTGACTGGTCTGGAACTTTTCCTGTGTCTCAGGCAGACATATTTAGTTAATTTTGGGTTCTTTGAAAGCTAGTTTATTTGTGTAGCCTTCACACAAACACACACACACACACACAAAAACCGGGGGGGGGCAAGCATGAAGGGGGAAGGAGAGAAAGAGAGAGAGAGAGAGAGAGAGAGAGAGAGAGAGAGAGAGAGAGAGAGAGAGAAACCCTATGTAAAATAACGTGTCTGTCTAGAATTCAGGGTGTAAAGAAGGTGAGATATCCATAGGGCCTTATGAATATCCATTCGAGTCAGAGGGAGACAGATAGACTGTGAATTCAGGTGGCTAGTCTGGCCTAAATAGTGAATTCAGAGACAATAAGGGCTACATAAAGAGACTGACCCTGTCTGTGAAAATCCAAACAAACAGCAAACAAATGAGAGTTTTCCTGTGAAACATGAAAATGCCCGACTTTCATATCAGCCAGCCATGAAGGCTTCCTGACCTCCACCTCCAAGGAGAAGTAGGGTGTAACTGGAAGATAATTAAGAGATAAACAGTCAAGCAGCAGCCTCACCCACACTTTCTGACACAAGGTCAAAGGGTAACCTTCAACTTTTGCTTTTTTTCCTTTTGAAAGGAATAGGCCTTGTTCTGGCCTGTAAGTCTGTGTGTGTGTGTGTGTGTGTGTGTGTGTGTGTGTGTGTGTGTGTGTGTGTGTGTGTGGTGTGTTGTTTTTCCCCCAAAACAGGGTTTCTCTGTGTAGCCTTGGCTGTCCTGTCCTGAACTCGCTCTGTAGACCGGGCCTACCTCAAACTTATAAAGATCTGCCTGCCTGCCTCTGCTTCCTGAATGCTGGGATTAAAAGGCCTGCAGCACCATGCCCAGCTTTGTTTCTGTTCCCTGCCCCCAGTGTTCACATTTAAGTCCATCCATATGAGTCTGGTGTCTGAGAGTGGTCAGTGAGTGGCCACTCTTGAACACATAACCAAAACAAAACAAAACCAAATTATCAAACGGGAATGGCAAAAAGCAGTGTAATCTTTGTTTCCAGGCCAGATTGGCCTATAGCGAAAGTTCAAAACAGCCATGGCCATGACAAACAAGCCTGTCTGGTTTGGTTGGTTGGTTGGGTATTTTTGTTTTCGTTTTTCTTTTTTGTTTTTGTTTTTGAGGCAGGTTTTCTCTGTGTAGCCTTGGCTATCTTGGACTGACTTTGTAAACCAAGCTGGACTCGAACTAACAGAGATCTACCTGCATCTGCTTCCAGAGTGCTGGGATTGAATACCTGTGTGTTTTTAATTCCCTGTTACTTTATTGTTCATTCTATTTGATTTTATAAGGTAGCGCTCTCTCTCTCTCTCTCTCTCTCTCTCTCTCTCTCTCTCTCTCTCTCTCTGTGTGTGTGTGTGTGTGTGTAAATGACCATGTGTGGTCTGATACCCTCATCATTTATGATTGCTCATGCAAACTATGATTGAACCTTAGACTCTGATGAGTGGCTAACCCAAACCCTAACCGGCCCAACCCCTCAGGACATACAAAGTAAAGTAGAATAAGCCCAAGTGAAAGAGCAAAATTGACCTGCCTGACAAATCAGTTATTGGCAAATCAGTTAGGATAGGCAGCTTTGGGGAGGGAGGCTCCTTTTGAAAACACCTCACTGCTTGGGGTCCCTCCTTGGTTGTGTCTGCTGTTGCTGCCAATGCTGTTCCTGCCCAGCCCAACTTCTGGTCTCAGAATAAATACAGTGTTAGAGCAAATTAAAGCACTAGTCCAATGGTGCTAGAGATGATCTTCTCTTTCCAGCTGCTGGGTGCTGACATGACAGGCATGTATGGATTAAGTGAATGCATAATAAGAGGATGGAGCCCAGGGCTTTGGAAGCACCCTAGGCCATGGCTTCCCCTTCCCCCCTCCCCCTACCCCCAACCTTCTCTGTCCTTCTCTTTTTCTCTTTCTCTCTCTCCCTCTCTCTCTCTCTCTCTCTCTCTCGACAATTTTTGGGGTGTGGGTGGGTGGCACTTTTTGCCCAGGATGACTCCTACTTGTTAGGCATGGGCCAGCATGTTCATTACAGGGAGGAGTGGAGCCCAAGGCTTTTGAAGCAGCCTAGGTTAGGGCTTTCCCTTCCCCTCATGTGTCTGGAGCACTGAAGGTAAGGGAGGTGGAACAATCCATGGCGCCTGCTACCATGGCTACCACATAAATTTAAAGCAAATTTAATAGTGAAATAAAAATCAAATGTGTGCCTTGAATCACACACAACACTCAGGACGAAGAGGCTGGCAGATCACTGTGAGTTGGAGGCCAGCCGGGTCTACAGATTGAGTCTGGGATGGACAAGGCTACACAGAGAGACCCTGTCTTGACAAACCTAAACAAAACAAACAAACAAAAACAAAAAACCCACCAAAAACAAAAATCAAGTTTGCTAAAAAGACACATGAGCAACCCACACACAATCTGTTTATTTCCAGACATGGGCCAGCATATCCAAAGTTAATGCAGGACAGACAGAGCTTCGGATTCCCTAACCTATAGATACATAGATAGATAGACAGACAGACACACAGACACACAGACAGACAGATGGTAGTTAGGATAAGAGTCACTGGAAATCACTCGCTATCCCTCTCCAGATCAGACCTCCCTTTAATGCACAGAATTCTAACTGCTATATGTCCACTGAGTGATTGGATTAAAGGTGGGTGTGTGTGCGCGCACGAGCGAGACCACACCTGGCCTCCTTTCATTTCTTTACCTTCCATGGATCTAAGTCTGGGGTTCTAGTGGTCAGTGTGTGGCTAATCTTGAACCCATAACGCTGTCACTTTATTATATGTTTAGTTTAAAGTCAAATTCTCTGACGGTGTTCACCAAAATGAAGCCACCTTCTGGAGGGCAGATATCACGGTGGCTTACCTCACCAATACGGAAGCAGTCCTGGGACATACTTTTCAAGGTCATTTATTCTGGAGGACCAGAACTTAAACCCAATTTGCATGTGTGGAATTCTGAGGAAGTTCTCCTAATCTACACAGTACCCTCGCTGTGTGAAAAGAAAATCAACCAAATTGTTTAACTCCCTGTCTTTTAAAAAATTGTTTTTTAATTAATAAAAATATTAGAGCGTGATGGCGCATGACTTTAATCCCAGCACTTGGGAAGCAGAGGCAGGTGGATCGCTGTAAGTTCAAGGCCAGCCTGGTCTACAAAATGAGTCCATGACGGCCAAGGCTAACACAGAGAAACCTTGTCTCGAAAAATATATATATATTAGAAGGAAGAGAAGGAAGAGGAGGAGGAGGAGGAAAGGAAGGAAGGAAGGAAAGAGCCAGGCCTGGTGACAGCAATGCACTGATTATTTAAATTTTTCATGGCATTAGTCATAAGAAAAAAAATAAAATAAAACAGATACAATTAATTGTCCTGGCATGCACCACCAGGCCCTGCTTCCCTTAATTTCATTTATTTATTTACTTATTTATATTGGTGTTTTAAGACAGGGTTTCTCTGGGTAGCCTTGGGTGTCCTGGAACTCTGTTTTTAGACCACGCTGGTCTCAAACTCACAGAGATCCACCTACCTCTGCCTCCCAAATGCTGGGATGAATGGTGTGTGCCACCATGCTGGTCCTTTCAGCTCTTTATCTCCAAGAAAGTTTCTAGGTAGTCCTGGGAGTTCCAAACTAAGTCCATCTACACATCAGTTTCTAAGACAGCCAGAGGGGAGGAGAGAGAGAGAGAGAGAGAGAGAGAGAGAGAGAGAGAGAGAGAGAGACAGAGAGAGAGACAGAGAGAGACAGAGACAGAGAGAGACAGAGAGAGACAGAGAGAGAAAGAGAGTCCATCTCCAAAAACCTTAGATAAGTAAGATACACAGACAGAAAGGCAAATGGAGGCCAAGCATCATAGTTTCCTCATGTAATCACAGCAGAGACAGGTGGACTTCTGTGTTTGGTTTTTCCAAGTACATATTTAAGTCTTTATTCAGCTATCTATCAAGGATAAACCGGTCCTTTATTTAGTGTAGTCTCCGTACCCCACGTGGAACCATTGAAATCCCTAACTAGATGAGGCCTGCCTCCAGCTCATAGAGTTTCACCTGCCTCTGCCTTCAGAGCTATGGGATTCAAGGCCTACAGGACCACACAGAGCTGGCTTATTTAAGTTCTGGTTTCAGAAGTTAAACCCAATGTGCATGTACAGAATTATAGGGAAGCCTATCTGATCTACACAGTTCCCTCGCTCCATGAAAAGACAAACCACATAAAGGCTTAACTCGCTCTCTGAAAACAAAAAAACAAAAATTAAGAGCTGGATGGAGAGGTGGCTCAGAGGTTAAAGGAGCACTGACTGCCCCTCCAGAGGTCCTGAGTTGCGTTCCCAGGAGCACACGGTGGCTCACGGCCATCTATAATTTGATCTAACTTTCTCCCCTGGCGTGCAGGCATACACGCAGGCAGATGGAGCACTGTACACATAATAATGAATAAATATTTTTAATTGAAAAAAAACTTTTAAATTAACCATAATGACGGGGGAAAATTAGTTCAGAATCTTTCAGTAGCCAAGCGGTGGTGGCACATGCCTTTCTTTAATCCCAGCCCTTGGGAGGCAGAGACAGGTGGATTGTTGTGAGTTTGAGGCCAGCCTCGTCTACACAGCGGGTCCAAGACAGCCAAGGTTCCATAAAGGAATGCTGTCTTCAGGAAACAAAACCAAAACCAAACCAAAGGAAACAAAAAAATTTAGACCGAGGAGCTACACCAGACTTCTGAGACGGTTCCTTTCATTTTATTTACCTTTATTTCATTTCATTATTTTTTTTATTTCTTTTTTTTGGGCGGGGGCAAGGGATTCGTTTTTCATGTTAGGGTTTCTCTGTGTAGCCTTGACTGTCCTGGACTTACTTGCTTTTTTAGACCAGGCTGTCCTAAAACTTACTGCAATCCGACTGCCTCTGCCTTCTGAGTGCTGGGATTATTAGCGTGGGCCACCACCGCCCGGCCTTATTTTAATTTTTTTCTGTGCATCATTCGGTATGAATGTGTCAGATCCCTTCTAGTGGCGTTACAGACAGTTGTGAGCTTCCGTGTGGGTGTTGGGATTCCAACAGAGGTTCTTTGGAAGAGCTGCCAGTGCTCTTCACGACCGATCCATCTCTCTAGTCCCATTTGCTTTGTCTTCATGCTCTCTTTCTTTGAATTCTGAGGCACCGCCAAACAGGGGAGAAAAAAATCTTCCGAAGTGATCTTCTCTGTTCTCTGTTTACCATCCCTCTAGATGGCAGGGACTTAAATCCAATTCACACGGGGTGGGGGGCATGGGGGCGGAGCAGAGGGCCGGGGGCGGAGGGTGGGGGGGCACTTGCATGCGCGCAGAGGGCAGGAGGGTGATTGTGAGGAGCCTCTCACCCCAGACCTTGAAAGTACCCTTTAAATTAAAAGTGTAAAAAAAAAAACAACATTACTACCAACACTCATTTGTTTTGGAATATAATTTATGGTAGAAAGAAATGTGTTGGTTCGCGTACAGGCCCAAACATACACAAGATACTGGAGAGACCAAAAGGTAGACCAGCCGATGCCTGTTCTTTTCGTTCAGTGTACTATTTTTGTGAAATGGGTTGGAGTCCTTCCTAGTCCCGTCTACCATGACCTAGAAGTGTGACTGTCTTAAGCTGAAATCAGGAAGCAGTCCATTTCTGGAAGAGGAAAGAAAGGGTTGCTATGAGTTCAAGGGCCAGCCTGGTCTACAAAGTGCGTCCAGGATGGCCAAGGCTACACAGAGAAACCATGTATCGAAAAACAAAAAAATACAAATGAACAAACATAAAAAAAATCTTAAAAGTATCCCTGACACATCTGCCGGGTATGGTATGGTGGTGCACGCGTTTAATCCCAGCACTCGGGAGGCAGAGGCACATGGATCGCTGTAAAATTTCAGGGCCAGCCAGACTGGTCTACAAAGCGAGTCCAGGACATCCAAGGCTAACAAAGAGAGACCCTGTCTCCAAAAGACAAAAAAGAAAAAAAAAAGAATCTGACATCTAAATTTTAACCAACCATTAGCTAGTTTACATCCTACAGGTGCCCATCTACCCACGGAACACGCCACATTTCCACTGAGTCCTATCTCGCTGTGGTAAAAGTGAGACCACAGGAGCAACACCAGACCTCCCCCTCAGCTGGGTCGTTTCATTTTGTTTTTCTCTCTTTCTGTTCTCTTTGAGTTCTGCATTAGGTGTGCAGTGTTCTGCCTGCATCTCCACCTGCGGGCCAGGAGAGGGCACCAGGTCTCCTCATAAATGGTTGTGAGCCACCACGTGGCTGCTCGGAACTGAAGGCTCTACCTTCCCAAGAGCAGCAGGTGCTCTTCAACCCTGACGCATTTTTATTTTTGTTATTTTTATTTTTTATGTTTGTGGTTTTTCGAGACAGGGGTTCTCTGTGCAACAGCTCTGGGTGTCCTGGAACTCACGGAGATCCACTGGCCTCTGCCTCCCAAGCACCGGGAGTAAAGGCGTGTGCTGTGTGCTGCCGTTTTATGTTTCTTAATGCTCTCTTTGGTTTAAATGCTGAGGTGCTGTCACAGAGAAAGGAGAATAACTTATCAGAAAAATGCACCATCATCCAGACGCTGTGGCGCTCGCTTTTAGATAAAAATAATGACATCGATGGGAAAAGACAGGACGACCCCACCCCGGCCCCGCCCGTGCGCCGCCCCCCAGGGCTGCCAAGGACGCGGGGAGACAGGGAAAGGGGTTGACACTTGGGTGGAGGGGTCAGGAGGAACAGGGAGAAGGAAAGATCCGCCAGGAGCCACTGGCGTGGCCAGGAGCGCGCTGCAGGGTTGAATCCTCCGGGCGGACTGCAAGGACCTCATCCCATTTACCTCTTAACGCTTTCACTCCCTGTTGACCTCTCTCTTCAAAATTCTTTTCAAATTTCCCTTACGGTACTTGTTGACTATAGGTCTCCTGCCGGTATTTAGCCTTAGATGGAGTTTACCACCCGCTTTGGGTTGCATTCCCAAGCAACCCTACTCCGGGAAGACCCAGACCTGGCGCGCTGGGGGCCGCTACCGGCCTCATGCCGTCCACGGGCTGGGCCTTGATCAGAAGGATTGGGCCCCCCACAAGGGGCGCCGGGAAGTGGGTCTTTTGTACACCACATTTCCTGTCCACGCCGAGTGGCGGGGATTCGGCACTGGGCTCTTCCCTGTTCACTCGCCATTACTGAGGGAATCCTGGTTAGTTTCTTTTCCTATGCTGACTAATATGCTTAAATTCAGCGGGTTGCCACCTCTGATCTAAGGTCGCGGAGCCAGAGGGAGAGGACACGGTGTGGCAGGAGAGGGGCGGCGGCCACGGGAAAGGGACCGAGGCCCCTTTCTTCTCCACCACCCCGCCCGCCCTCCATGACACACGTCTGAGGGGTCCGCGAGAGAAAGAGCAAGAAGATCGAAGGGAAGAGCGCGGAGGTGGAGGCGGCGGCAAAGCAGGAACACGAGCTGGCGACCTCGCTTTGGCGAGTGGCTGGGGTCCCAGGGCACGCAACGTGGCACGGAGATGGGGCCGACACGCGCAGCCTCTACCTGACCCCATCCCCCGGGGAGCGCTTGCATCAGCAAAGGGATAGACTGCGGCGTCCTGCAGGACCCTCACTGGAGGGGGACAACCCCCGGGCAGAGGAAAGACGGAGAAGGTGGCGGGGCCGGTCCAGGGAGCACAGACCGATGGCGCAGCCTCGGCACGGGCTCGGCCAACCTTACGGACTCGGGCGGCATGACAATGCTCCCAGATGGCTAAGGGGTGCGTGGGGCGGGAACCCAAACCCGGGGACCGGCGTGGCCGCATGAGATGTCGGGCAGACACGGTGGCAGAAGACGAAGGAGAACGCAGAGGGCCGAGATCCGGACCCTGATGACTCCAAGGGTACGACGACCCCGCCTAGAGAGGTCTAACCTGGACCACGACCTCCATCACCGCCAACGCGTGACCGCTCACACTGCCACACGGCCGTCAACACAGACACCGGGGACATGGGAAGACTGCCAGCGACCCCCCTTCCTTTCCCACCACCTTGCCTCTCGAAGCTTTGCGGCCTTTCTTCACGCTCTCCTCTGCACGGAGGCCGGAAAGCGGCGATGGCGGCACGCCGACAACCACCCCACACGTCTGAACTTCTGCGGACGGAGGGCCCGGAGTCGGGGACCCTGCAAACAAACCCACAGCCACGCGAACCCACCCCTCAGAGACGGACACCGAAGGGGTTTTGCGATTGATTGTCAAGTGACACTCAGACAGGCGTATCCCTGGGAGGAACCCAGGGCCGCAAGTGCGTTCGAAGTGTCAATGATAAATGTGTCCTGCAATTCACATTAATTCTCGCAGCTAGCTGTGTTCTTCATCGCCGCACGAGCCGAGTGATCCACCGCTAAGAATCGTACGAGTTTTTCGTCGGGCGTGTGGGAGAGACGGGAGTCCCTCGCTCACATCACACGTGCTGGTGTCGGCACAGTGCCCCGCCCCCCACACCGGGAGAGAGGGCTCGCCTCGGGCCGGCCAGCAAGAGCAAAACAGAAGGAACACGAACTCTGGGGGATGGGTCGGTCAGACGGAACGGGAAAAGAACCACACACACACACAGCAACACGGGACCCGCCCAGCGAACACGGTCGAGGCACCCATGACACGGGAAGCCAGGACGGCAAGCCAGGCACAGCTGCAAGAGGCCCACGGACGCCCAAAGGGGAGGCTCCCACCCCAACCCGCAACCACGGCCTGGGGAGCGTCCCTGGAAGGCTGAAAGCGGGCAAGAGTCTGAGAGAGCCGCTGGAGGGATAGAGGGACCTCACACACCCCCAAGCCAACTCCCTACGGGCCCCGCCGCCTCCCCCCTACCCTGGGGGCAGAGAGGCGATTTCCACGGGGTCTTTAAACCTGCGCGCCTGAACGCGACAGCCAGGTACTCGGAAAGGTTCGGGGAGGACACTCGAGGTCAGAAAAGCCAGGAGGAGATGGATGCCGGACCCACCGCGGCCATCGCCGACCGCATGCAACACACTCTAGGCTCGGTAAATCCGGAGCCACCGCATAGGTGGCCGAGATGAGACGCGAAAGCGCCCCCCACCACAACCACGACATAGACTGGCACCACCGCCATGGGAGGAGATGAGCCTGATGGGAAAAAGGGGCGGCCTGGGGGTCGCGGCAGGCACCTAGCATGCAGGGTCGGCCACCCCAGGGAAGAAGCAGAAGGAGCGAAGAGATGGGAGAGGATTGTGAGAGAGGGCCGGGAATGGCAAGGGCTGCCCACCCCACAACAGACGGCAACGTGCCCCGCCTCCTCACCATCCTCTACCTCTTTCCTCTTCCCTCCTTCTTTCAACCCAGAGGACCGAACTACCAAGACCGACCACATGCGGCAGCAGCCAATGCGACCTGGGAAACGTGCCTCCGGGCAGGGAAAAACAAAGACACGGACGGACGAACGGACAGACGGGCATGGCCAGCCGACCGGCGCCTCTTCTTAATGATCCTTCTGCAGGTTCACCTACGAAAACTTTGTTACGACTTTTACTTCCTCTAGATAGTCAATTTCTAACGTCTTCTCAGCGCTCTGCCAGGGCCTTGGGCCGACCCCGATGGGGCCGATCCGAGGGCCTCACTAAACCGGCCAATCGGTAGTAGCGACAGGCAGTGTGTACAAAGGGCAGGGATTTAATCAATGCAAGCTTATGACCCACACTTACTGGGAATTCCTCGTTCATGGGGAATAATTGCAATCCCTGATCCCTGTCACAAATGGGGTTCAACGGGTTACCCGTGCCTGCCAGCTTAGGGTAGGAACACACTGAGCCAGAGAGTGTAGCGCGCGTGTAGCCCCGGACATCTAAGGGCATCACAGACTTATTATTGCTCAATCTCTGGTGGCTGAACGCCACTTGTCCCTCTAAGAAGTTGGGGGACGCCGACTGCTTGGGGGTTGCGTAACTAGTTAGCATGCCAGAGTCTCGTTTGTTATCAGAATTAACCAGAAAAATCGCTCCACCAACTAAGAACGGCCATGCACCACCACCCATGGAATCAAGAAAGAGCTACCAATCTGTCAATCCTGTCCATGTCCGGGCCGGGTAAGGTTTCCTGTGTTGAGTCAAATTAAGCCACAGGCTCCACTCCTGGTGGTGCCCTTCCATCAATTCCTTTAAGTTTCAGCTTTGCAACCATACTCCCCCTGGAACCCAAAGAACTTGGTTTCCGGGAAGCTGCCCGGCAGGTCATGGGAAGACCATTTCATTTTGCGTAATGTTCTCTTTGGTTTAAATGCTGAGGCGCTGTCACGCAGAAAAGAGTGTAATTTATGAGAACAACACAACATCATCCGGGCGCAGTGGTGCTCTGTGGATGATACCATCGCAAGGGCAATATTGGCCCAATCCCTCCAGTACTGGCACCGGCCATAGAGAGGGGGGCGAGGCTCTCCCGCTCCACTGGGCAGGTGTAAGAACCAAGTTTTGGGGTTTTGTTCTGTTTTGTTTCTGTCTCCCACTACCACCGCCCCCACACCCTCGGCCCAGAGACAGGGTTTCTCTGTGTAGCGTTGGCTGCCCAGTCTGGGGCTCCTTTTGTAGACCAGGCTGGCCTTAAACTCACAGCTATCTGCCTGCCTCTGCCTCCAGAGTGCTGGGATTAAAGGCCTGCACCACCATGCCATGCCTGGCTTTGTTTTTGGTTTTGTTTTTCTTTGCCTTTAACCCCAGCACTTGGGAGACAGAGGCGAGAGAATCACTTGCACTTGCATGTCCAAGACAGGCAAGGCTACATGAGAAACCTTGTCTGGAAACAAACAAGCAAGCAAGCAAGCAAGCAAGCAAACAAAAAACAATTTCTTTAACCCAAGAAAAGTTCTAGTTCCAAACGTGGTCAGTATACACAGCGATTTTCAAGACAGAGAGGAATATAGAGAGAGACTCTGTCTCCAAAATAATTTAAACACTGTGTAAGTAGATAAGTAAGTAAGTAAATACATCGATGATAGATTGATCGATAGATAGATAGATAGATAGATAGATAGATAGATAGATAGGATTAAGGGTGTGTGCCACCATGCCTGGCTAAATATTTAATTTTTTACTCAAATATTTTAAAAGATTATACTAGTCATTTATTTAGTGTATTCTCCGTACTATACTAATACATAAATACACAGATGTTAGATACATACACACATACACCCATAGATACATAGATAGATATAGAGAGAGATACAGAGATAGAAAGATAATACACACAGAGACAGACAAATGGAGGCCAATCCTCATAGTTCCCTCATTTGATCACCA
Source organism: Acomys minous (assembly GCF_964271855.1). Classification (NCBI taxonomy): domain Eukaryota; kingdom Metazoa; phylum Chordata; class Mammalia; order Rodentia; family Muridae; genus Acomys; species Acomys minous. The sequence continues at coordinate 23,211 of NW_028182120.1, read as the reverse complement.
CAGATTCAGGCAGCCTGGTCTAGGGAGTGCCAGCGACCTTCTAATGTTTATTAGTCATCATTCAGTACTTAATCTATTTATTAGCAATGCAGTAGTGACTCTATAACCAGCACAGAAAATGTGATTCTATATCCAGCACAAGAAGGTGGGGGGGAGAAAGAGAGAGAGATCTTGACTAAAAGAAATAACTGGCCGGGCGTGGTAGCACACACCTTTAATCCTAGCATTCGGGAGGCAGAGGCAGGTGGATCGCTGTGAGTTCGAGGCCAGCCTGGTCTACAAAGCGAATCCAGGACAGCCAAGGCTACACAGAGAGACCCTGCCTCAAAAAAAAATCCAAAAATAAATAAATGAATAAATAAATAAATAAATAAATAAATGGGAAAAAATGGAACCAAAATCGAGAAAAAGGAAAGCATTTTCTCTGTACGTAAGCAATTCTAAGTTGTTATACCATGCCTTCTATGTACTTTGGGTTAAACTTTGTGTTCCTATGAAAAGTGTCCGTTTTCAAAGAATAGCCAAATGGCTCTTATGTGTGGTGCCTGATTTTCAAACTTTTCAAAAAGCACGGCCTGCCTGCCTGCCTTCCTTGAATTCCCAGCACCCCGGAGGTAGAGGCAGACAGATCACTGTGAGTTCGAGGCCAGCCGGTCAGCCAGCCAGCCTGCCTGCCTGCTTGCCTGTATGTCTGTCTGTCTGTGTCAAACCAAACCAAAGGAAACCAAGTAGCAGGGCCTGCCATGCATCTGGGCCATAGGAGGACAATAAAGCCTCAATGGGTTGTATATAGACCATGATGAGTTTGGGGATAGGAAACTATGATTGGAAGGCATGGTAGGAAATTAAAAATCGATTAAATTGAGAGCCCTGCCCCTCCACAAACCTAATCAAACAAACACTCAGTCAGTCTTGAAACCCTCAGTTAGCGAGTGTCTAAGCCAACTGTACACTTTCATCCATCGGGAGTGTGCTTGGTTAAAAGAAACTGAGAAAAGAAAAAGAAAAACAAAGATGGGCGGGGGCTGGAGAGAGACGGCTCAGTGGTTAAGAGCACTGTCTGCTCAATTCCCAGCTCCCACATGGCAGCTCCCACCTGTCTGTCTTTAACTCCAGGTCTAAGGTTATCTGACACTTTCATGCCTGCCTTGTTCTCAGAAGTCGGAAGCAATTTTGGAGGTGCATCACAGTACAGGATCACCTCCAAGAAAGCCCACATGGCTAATGAGCTCCTTGAACAAGATGGCCCTCGGCATGCCTGGCAGTTGTGCGCAGCCGAGCCAAAGAGTTTCTCATTCATGAAATAAAATAAAATACAAAAACCAAACCCTAGCCCTGAAATGATGATGTGGCTGGTGTGCCTGAAACAAAAATATAGGTATGTGACCCAACAGGAACAGGAACAGGAACAGGTCTCTCTCAACACCAGGAGGACTTAACCTATCTTGGTCTCCACTGGTAAAGATCCACCCCACCCCCCCCTCGTAATCAAAATGAGAGCTATAAATGGGGCAGCTCTCTCCACACATCTTGTGCCTTAAGACAGTGGAAAGTCTAGCCAGCACTCAGTCTGGAGGCAGAGGCAGGTAGATCTCCATGAGCCTGGTCTACAGAGTGACTTCCAGGAGCTGTCACACAGAGGAAACCTCTGTCTTGAACCCTCCCACCCCCCACCCCTCCTAAAAGGGTGGAAAAATCACTTTTCTTCAGGAAGAAGTGGACACTAACCAGTCTGCAAAGAGGTGTGTGTGTGTGTTTGAGGGGTGGGGTGGGTGTTCCTCTTTACTTATGAAAGAAACAGTGAGTCAAGCAAAGCCTTCCTTTGATTTTTATCCTCACATTGTGGGATTACATTGCTAGAGGAAGACTAGAGGAGTCAGAGGTGGTTCTTTCTAAGTAAACATTAGAGACCATATCTTCAACTGGAGCGAGTGAGGGTTTGTTGTTGTTGTTATTGTTGTTGTTGTTGTTGTTGTTGTTTTCCTTTTCTTGGGGGGGCGAGTTCTAAAACATTCCCTCTGAAAGCAAACTGAACTCATGCACCAGGAGAATCATGTCTCAGCAGTTAAGAGTACCGGGTGTTCTGACACACGCCTCGTGAGTACCAGTAGTCCACAGATGCACGCACAGCCAGACAAGCTGAGAAACAAATAAATACCTGGAAACTAATTCTTTATCCATTTATTCACATTATTTTATTGAGTCAGGGTTAGTGAAAGAGGGCTGGGAGGTAGGGAGAGTACCAGCTATGGGTCAGGAGGGGAGGGTTGTCTTCTTATGCTGTGAGGATGAAGTTTCATATGTCGGTCCAGATGGGCTGGCTATTTTCTCCAAGAAGAATCTTCCTTCTGGCCTCTCCCTCCTACATGGAGGCAAGAAAGCAAGCAGAGAAAACAGCTGTCAAGTTGGGACCCATAAAGCAAGTGTCCATTCCACAAATGCGGACAGGAAGGAGAGAGAGAGAGAGAGAGAGAGAGAGAGAGAGAGAGAGAGAGAGAGAGGTGGGGGAGGGGGGAGAGATCTGCATCTAACACACAAAGTTTTAGGTAACACAATGCTTCCCAATGTCTCCTCCCTATTTCTCTTCCCCACCTCCAGCAAATGACATCACCTCCCCCCCACACACACACAGTAATGGGTGGGAGCGCGCATCTGTGATCAGACCTGGAACAAAACAGAAAACTATGGTAGTCTGCCATTTTTGGAGTTAACACTGGACCTCTCTTCAAGGCGATCTGGTGTCTTCTTCTGGCCTTCAGATAAACATAGAGAAAGTAATGAATGAATGAATGAATGAATGAATAAGTAAATAAATAAAATAGCTCCTGGAGGAGGTAGAGAAAGATTATGGTGCCCTCTTCTTGCCTGCAGGTGCAGATAGATAGATAGATAGTCAGATAAATAGAAAGAAAGAAAGAAGGAAGGAAAGAAAGTTCGATCTTCACAGACTGAGTAATTAACCACATATTTATTGATAAATGGCTCGAGGAGGAGGAGGAGGAGGAGGTGAAGGAGGAGGAGGAGAAACATATCTGGTGCACTCTTCTGGCCGGCCCTATATATATATCTGCAGATAGACAAGCGTAGGATAGATAGATTGATAGATAGATAGATAGATAAACAAATAGATAGCTTGATAAATAGATAAACAGATAAATAAATAAATGGATAGAAAGATAGGCAAATGAATGAATAAACAAACACACAAATAAACAAGTAAATAAATAAACAAATAAGTAAATTAATTAATTAATAGCCCACCGGTCCCCCTCCCCCAAGTGGCATGGGAAAACAAACAAACAAACCAAACTTCATCAAACTTCCGTGGTTAGGCAGAAGGGACAACTGGTCGACTTCCAGAGTTTTAGGTTAGGACCCGCATCCCTTGAAAGGGACAACTGGTCGACCTCCATGGTTATAGGACTCGCATCAGTTGTGTATATATATATATATATATATATATATATATATATATATATATATAATTTAAAAAAAAAAAAAGAGTCCAGAAGGGACATCTGGTCGACCTGAGGTGTCCCAAATGAGAGCACACGACTCCCCGCGTGGGACTACTCGTCTACCCGGTCTCTGGGGAGAAGGGCGGTGTGATCCCCAACCTCCAGGCGGGTCGGGGCACGAGCAAGGTAAAATGGATAAAGCCTACCCCGCCCCCCCCCCAGCGGTCACACCGCTACCACCGCCTTCACCTCACACCCCGGCTTGGCCAGGGTTGGAGTGGGGTCGGGCAGGAAGAGGCGGCTGAGGCGACGCGGGCAGGGGTCGCTTTCTCCCGGAGATGCGGAGGGGAAAAACGGGAACCCGTCATTCGGGAGACAGGGGGAGTGAGAGTGGGGCGGACGGGCAGGCGAGACAAACCCTTGTGTCCAGGGCTGACTTTCAGTAGATAACAGCAAGGGAGCTTCTCTGCAACATAGAAACCCCAACCCAGAAGCAGGTCGTATATGATTGGTTTAGCGCCAGGTTCCACAGGAACTTGCACTGATGTGACAGGCGAGAGGGTGGCCCCCTTTCCAGCTGCGCCCCGTTTCCCGGGACGAATGGCTCTCCGCACCAGACCCCGGTCCCAACGTGCGGCGGGGAAGACCGCCGGCCGGCCTTTGGCGACACCCCCGGGAGAGGGCGCACATGCGACATCGACGACGATGGACCGCCAGTGGGGACGGACGGGGACCCGGCTATCCGGAGCCAACTGAGGCTACCACGGCGCTGCCATATCATTCTGCCTGGGCGGGATTATAACTTAGAGCGTTCAGTCATAATCCCACAGAAGGGGGAAAGAGGGCAAGAGTCTGAGAGAGCCACGGGAGGGAGAGAAGGACCTCACACCCACAGGCCGACTCCCTACAGGCCCCGCCGACCCCCCCCCTCCCGTGGGCTGAGAGGTGACCTCCCCAGGGGTCTTTAAACCTGCGCGCCGGAACGCAACAGCCAGGTACCCGGAAAGGTTCGGGGAGGACACGCAAGGTTAGAAAGCCCGGGAGGGGAGGGATGCTGGACCCATCGTGGCCATCTCTGACCACATGCGACACGCTCTGGGCGCGGTAAAGCCAGAGTCGAGGCGTAGACGGCTGAGATGAGACAGGACAGCGCCCCCAACCACAACCACGACATAGACACGCACCACCGCCATGGGTGGTGACGAGCAGGATGAGAAAGAGGGGCGGCCCACGGGTCGCAGCAGGAAATGAGTGGGCGGGGTTGGTTACCCAGGGGAAGAAGCAGAAAGAGAAAAGAGACAGCAGACGAGCACTAGAGCTGGACGGGAACGGCAAGGGCTTCTGCCCCCACAACAGATGGCAACGCGCCCCGCCTCCTCACCATCCTCTTTCCTCTTCCCTCCTTTCAAATCACAGAGGACCGACCAACCAACCATGCACATGGCAGCAGGAGATGCGACCCGGGACACGCGCCTCCCGGCGAGGAGTGACAAAGACAGACAGACTGATGGACACGGCCTGCCGAGCTGTGCCTCTCCTTAATGATCCTTCTGCATGTTCACCTACGGAAACCTTGTTATGACTTTTACTTCCTCTAGATAGTCAAGTTCGACCGCCTTCTCAGCGCTCCGCCAGGGCCTTGGGCCGACCCGGGCGGGTCCGATCCGAGGGCCTCACTAAACCATCCAATCGGTAGTAGCGACGGGCAGTGTGTACAAAGGGCAGCGACTTAATCAACGCAAGCTTATGACCTGCACTTACTGGGAATTCCTCGTTCATGGGAAATAATTGCAATCCCCGATCCCCATCACGAATGGGGTTCAACGGGTTACCCACGCCTGCCAGCTTAGGGTAGGCACACGCTGAGCCAGTCAGTGTAGCTTGCGTGCAGCCCCGGACATCTAAGGGCATCACAGACCTGTCATTGCTCAATCTTGGGTGGCTGAACGCCACTTGTCCCTCTAAGAAGTTGGGGGACCCCGACCACTCAGGGGTCGCGTAACTAGTTAGCATGCCAGAGTCTCGTTCGTTATCAGAATTAACCAGACAAATCGCTCCACCAACTAAGAACGGCCATGCACCACCACCCTCGGAATCGAGAAAGAGCTATCAATCTGTCAATCCTGTTCGTGTCCAGGCCAGGTAAGGTTTCCCGTGTTTAGTCAAATTAAGCCGCAGGCTCCACTACTGGTGGTGCCCTTCCATCAATTCCTTTAAGTTTCAGCTTTGCAACCATACTCCCTCCGGAACCCAAAGACTTTGGTTTCCCGGAAGCTGCCTGGCAGGTCATGGGAATACCGCCGCCACATCGCCAGTCGGGATCATTTATGGTCAGAACTACAAAGGTATCTGATCGTCTTCGAACCTCAGACTTTCGTTCTTGATTAATGAAAACATTCTTGGCAAATGCTTTTGCTCTGGTGCTTCTTGTGCCAGTCCAAGAATTTCACCTCTAACGGTGCAATATGAATGTCCCCGGCCTTCCCTCTTAATCATGGCCTCAGTTCTGACTTTTGGAAGAGCAGCCAGTGCTTTTAACCCCTCCTGAGGCATTTTTTACTTTTATTTCGTTTCTTTTTATTTCTTTTTGTAGTTTTTCGAGACAGGGTTTCACTGTGTAACAGCTCTGACTGCCCTGGAGCTCACGCCTGCCTCTGCCTCCCCCGTTCTAAGACAACAGGCATGCATGCTCCAGAACCACCTGGCTCCATTTCATTTTGCATAATGCTCTCTTTTGTTTATATGCTGAGGTGCTGTCACACAGAACAGAGTGTAATTTATGAGAACAACACACCATAATCCGGGTGCTGTGCTGCTCCCTGGATGATACCATCATAATTGTAATATTGGCCCCGCCCCTCCAGTACTGTCATGAGCCCTGGCAGAGGTGGGCGGTGCTCTCCATCTCTACCAGGCGGGTGTGACAGCCAAGTTTTGGTGTTTTGTTTTGTTTTGTTTTGTTTCTGTCTCCTACTACCACCACCCCCACACCCTCCGCCCAGAGACAGGGTTTCTCTGTGTAGCATTGGCTATCCAGTCATGGGCTCCCTTTGTAGACCAGGCTGGCCTTAAACTCACAGCGATCTGCCTGCCTCTGCCTCCTGAATGCTGGGATAAAAGTCCTGCACCACCATGCCATGCCTGGGTTTGTTTTTGGTTTGTTTTACTTTGCCTTTACTCCCAGCACTTGGGAGACAGAGGCAAGAGAATCACTTGCACTTGCAAGTCCAGGACAGGAAAGGCTATGCGAGAAACCTTGTCTGGAAACAAACAAACAAGCAAGCAAGCAAGCAAACAAACAAACAAAAAACTACAATTTCTTTAACCCAAGAAAAGTTCTAGTTCCAAACTAAGTCAGTATATACAGCGATTTTCAAGACAGACAGGAATACATAGAAAGACTCTGTCTCCAAAATAATTTAAACACTGTGTAAGTTGATAAATAAGTAAGTAAATACATCGATGATAGATAGATAGATAGATAGATAGATAGATAGATACATAGATAGGATTAAAGGTGTGTGCCACCATGCCTGGCTAAATATTTAATTCTTTACTCAAACATTTTAAAAGATTAAACTAGTCCTTTATTTAATGTATTCTCCATACTATACTAATACATAAATACATAGATGTTAGATACATACATACAGACAGACATAGATAGATAGATAGAGAGATAGAGAGATAGAGAGATAGAGAGATAGATAGAGAGATAATAGACACACAGACAGAAAAATGAATACCAATCCCCATAGTTCCCTCATTTGATCACAGCAGAATCAGGCCGACTTGTCTAGGTAGTGCCAGCTACCTTCTAATGTTTATTAGTCATCAGTGAGTATTGAATCTATTTATTAGCAATGCAGCAGCGACTCTATAACCAGCCCAGAAAATCAATGTGATTCTATACCCAGCACGAGAATTTGGGAGGTAGAGAGAGAGAGAGAGAGAGAGAGAGAGAGAGAGAGAGAGAGAGAGAGAGAATTGTGTGAGGAGGCTCTCTCTCCTGATATAGAAACTATACCCATCCTTTCAATAAAAAAGAGAAGAAGAAAAAATAAAGTAAATAACCAAGCAACCAACAAACAAATAACAACAACAACAACAACAAAAGACCACTACAAGCAGTCATTTTTTTGTAATATAATTTACAGTGGAAAGAATGTGTGCATTCACATACATGCTCAAACATGAACAGGAGACCAATGAGACCAAAAGACAGAGCAGCCGATGTCTGTTCTCAACGTTCAGGGTACTATTTATGTGAAATGGTTTGGGGTCCTTCGTAGACCCCTCTATCATGACCTAGAAGTGACAGACTTAAGGTGACATCATGAAGCAGTCCATTTCTTGAAGAGAAAAGAGATGGGTGCTGGGATTGAGATAGGTAGGAAGGAAAGAAGGAAGAACGGGATCAAAAACCAATCTCAGCACGTAAGAGGCGGTGGTCATAGCTATAGACTGTGACTGATCACTCAGCTGAGGATTAATTTTTAACACCCGTGAATGCTCGTGCTTGCGCGCGCGTGCACGCACGCTCGCAAACACACACACACACACACACACACACACACACACACACACACACACACGATGAAACAAGAAAAGCTCCGATGAGTGCAGTTACAAAGACAATATCGGTTGTTTTGTTATTTATTTTCAAGTATGTGTGTTTATTCGCATGCATGCTAGGGTGAATATAAGTATTAGAAGAATCACATATGTACACTTTAACAAACCATTTCTAGTTTAGATCCTCGTGGTCCCCTTCTACCCATGGAACACGCCAGATTTCCATTGAGCCCTATCTAAAAATGAGCCCTCTCTTAAAAATGAGACCATAGGAGCAACACCAGTCCTAACTCTTGCTGGGGCCTTTCATTTTGTTTTTCTCTCTCTGTTTCAGATTGATTCCTGGATTAAGAGTGGAGTGTTCTCCTTGCCTCTCAGGACCATCGGAAGAGCAGCCAGTGCTTTTAACTCCTCCTGAGGAATTTTTTACTTTTATTTTGTTTCTTTTTATTTCTCTTTGTGTTTTTTTGAGACAGGGTTTCTCTGTGTAACAGCTCTGACTGCCCTGGAGCTCATGCCTGCCTCTGCCACCCAAGTTCTGAGACTACAGGCATACATGCACCTCCACCGACCGGCTCCATTTCATTTTGCATAATGCTTCTTTGGTTTAAAAACCCCTCCAGTACTGGCCCCCGCCATGGCAGAGGTGGGCAGTGCTCTCCCTCCCCACCTGGCAGGTGTGACAGCCAAGTTTTGGTGTTTTGTTTTGTTTCGTTTCTGTCTCCCACTACCACCTCCCCCACACACTCCACCCTGAGACAGGATTTCTCCGTGTAGCATTGGCTGTCCTGTCCTGGGCTCTCTTTATAGAACAGACTGGCCTTAAACTCACAGCGATCTGCCTGCCTCTGCCTCGCAAGTGCTGGGATTAAAGGTGTAGCCAGTTGGTGATGGCACATGCCTTTTTTTAATCCCAGCACTCGAGAGGTAGAGACAGGTGGACTGTAGTGAGTTTGAGGCCAGCCTCATCTACACAGCGGGTCCAGGACAGCCAAGGTTCCATAAACAAACGCTGTCTTCAGGAACCAACACCAAAACCAAACCAAAAGAAACAAAAAAATTTAGACTGAGGAGTTACACCAGACCTCTGAGATGGTTCATTTCATTTTATTTACCTTTATTTCATTTCATTATTTTTTATTTCTTTTTTTTGGGCGGGGGCAAGGGATTCATTTTTCACATTAGGGTTTCTCTGTGTAGCCTTGACTGTCCTGGACTTACTTACTTTGGTAGACCACGCTGTCCTAAAATTTACGGCAATCCCACTGCCTCTGCCTCCCAAGTGCTGGGATTATTGGCATGTGCCACCACCGCCCGGCCTTATTTTAATTTTTTTCTGTGCATCATTCAGTATGAATGTGTCAGATCCCTTCTAGTGTCGTTACAGACAGTTGTGAGCTGCCCTGTGGGTGTTGGGAATCCAACCCAGGTCCTTTGGAAGAGCTGACAGTGCACCTCACCACCGATCCATCTCTCTAGTCCCATTTGCTTTGTCTTCATGCTCTCTTTCTTTGAATTCTGAGGCACCACAACTCAGGGGGGAAAAACATTTCCGAAGTGATCTTCTCTGTTCTCTGTGTTTACCATCCCTTTAGATGGCAGGGACTTAAATCCAATTCACACGGGGTGGGGGCATGGGGGCAGAACAGACGGTCGCGTGCACGGTGGGCAAGGGGCGCAGGGCGGAAGAGGGGCACTTGCAGGCACACGAGGGGACGGGGGGGGGGGATTGTGAGGAGCCTCTCACCCCTGACCTAGAAAGTACCCTTTAAATTAAAAGTGTAAAAAAAACCGTACTACAAACACACATTTGTTTTGGAATATAATTTATGGTAGAAAGCATTGTGTGGGTTCGCATACAAGCCCAAACATACACAAGAGACTGGATAGATCAAAAGGCAGAGCAGCCGATGCTTGTTCTTTTCGTTCAGGGTACTATTTATGTGAAATGGGTTGGAGTCCTCCCTAGTCCCCTCTACAATGACCTAGAAGTGTGACTGTCTTAAGTTGAAATCAGGAAGCAGTCCATTTCTGGAAAAGGAAAGAAAGGGTTGTTATGAGTTCAAGGTCCATCCTGGTCTACAAAGTGAGTCCAGGATGGCCAAGGCTACACAGAGATACCCTGTCTCGGAAAAAAAACAAACAAACAAAGAAGCATAAAAAAATCTTAAAAGAATCCCACACTCATCTACCGGGTATGGTATGGTGGCGCACGCCTTTAATCCCAGCACTTGGGAGGCAAAGGCCGGTGGATCACTGTGAGTTCGAGGCCGCCTTGGTCTACGAAGTGAGTCCAGGACAGCTAAGGCTACACAGAGAAACCCTGTCTCAAAAAAAAAGTAAAGATGAGACCATAGGAGCAACACCAGACCTCCCCCTCAGCTGTGTCGTTTCATTTTGGTTTTTTCTTTTTCTGTTCTCTTTGAGTTCTGAATTAAGTGTGCAGTGTTCTGCCTGTATCTCCAGCTCTGTGCCAGGAGAGGGCACCAGGTCTCCTCATAAATGGTTGTGAGCCACTACGTGGCTGCTGGGACTGAAGGCTATACTTTCCCAAGAGCAGCCAGTGCTCTTCAACTCTGACGCATTTTTATTTTTCTTATTTTTATTTTTTATGTTTGCGGTTATTCCAGACAGGGTTTCTCTGTGCAATAGCTCTGGCTGTCCTGGAACTCATGGAGATCCACCGGCCTCTGCCTCCCAAGCGCCGGGAATATAGGCGTGCGCCGCCATTTTATGTTTCTTAATGCTCTCTTTGGTTTAAATGCTGAGGTGCTGTCACACAGAAAGGAGTATAACTTATAAGAAAAATGCACCATCATCCAGATGCTGTGGCGCTCGCTTTTAGATGAAAATAATGACATGGATGGGAAAAAACAGGACAAATAAAACAACAACCCAAAAGTGCACATAAAATTTACTGAATCATTAATAAAGAATAAGCAATGAAACGTGGGCTTACAAACAGGCAAAAAGATAAAGAAAGAGACATATGAAGCCGGGCGTGGAGGTGCATACCTTTAATCCCAGCAGTCAAGAGGCAGAGGCAGGCGGATCACTGTGAGTTCGAGGCCAGCCTGGTCTATAAAGTGAGTCCAGGACAGCCAAGGCTACACAGAGAAACCTTGTCTCGAAAAACCAAAAAAAAAAAAAAAAAAAAAGAGAGAGAGAGACATATGGTTAGAGAGACCCTAAGACAGAGGAGCCATGAATAGAGAAACGGATCATTTTATTTTCAGTAATTACAACAGAAAACACAAATAGAATTGACTGGTGTGGAACTTTTCCTGTGTCTCAGGAAGACTTATTTAGTTAGTTTTGGGTTCTTTGAGAGCTAGTTTATTTGTGTAGCCTTGACACACAAGCGCACACACACACACACACACACACACACACACACACACAAATGGGGGGGCAAGCATGAAGGGCAAAGGAGAGAGAGAGAGAGAGAGAGAGAGAGAGAGAGAGAGAGAGAGAGAGAGAGAGAGAAACCCTATGTAAAATAACGTGTCTGTCTGGAGTTCACGGTGTAAAGAAGGTGAGATATCCATAGGGACTTATGAATATCTGTGGGAGTCAGAGGGAGACAGACAGACTGTGAATTCAGGTGGCTAGTCTGGCCTAAATAGTGAATTCAGAGACAATAAAGGCTACATAAAGAGATTGACCCTGTCTGTGAAAATCCAAACAAACAGCAAACAAATGAGTGTTTTCCTGTGAAACATGAAAATGCCCGACTTTCATATCAGCCAGCCATGAAGGCTGCTTGACCTCCACTTCCAAGGAGAAGTAGGGTGTAACTGGAAGATAATTAAGAGATAAGCAATCAAGCAGGAGCCTCACCCATCCTTTCTGACACAAGGTCAAAGGGTAACCTTCAACTTTTGCTTTTTTTCCTTTGAAAGGAATAGGCCTTGTTCTGGCCTGTAAGTCTGTGTGTGTGTGTGTGTGTGTGTGTGTGTGTGTGTGTGTGTGTGTGTGTGTGTATGTGTGTCTTTTTCCCCAAAAACAGGGTTTCTCTGTGTAGCCTTGGCTGTCTTGTCCTGGACTCTCTCTGTCGACCGGGCCCACCTCAAAATTATAAAGATCCCCCTGCCTCTGCTTCCTGATTACTGGCATTAAAGGCCTGCACCACCATGCCTAGCTTTGTTTCTGTTCCCCCAACCACCACTGCTCACATAAAAGTCCATCCATATGAGTCTGGTGTCTGAGAGTGGTCAGTGAGTGGCCACTCTTGAACACATAACCAAAACAAAACAAAACCAAATTACCAAACAGGAAAGGCAAAAGCAGGCCAAACTCTGTTTCCAGGCCAGACTGGCCTACAGCAAATGTTCAAAGACAGCCATGCCCATCACAAACAAGCCTGTCTGGTTTGGATGGTTGGTTGGGTGTTTTTGTTTTTGTTTTTGTTTTTGTTTTGAGGCAGGTTTTCTCTGTGTAGCCTTGGCTATCTTGGACTGACTTTGTAAACCAGGCTGGGCTCGATCTAACAGAGATCTACCTGCATCTGCTTCCAGAGTGCTGGGATTGAATGCCTGTGTGTTTTTAATTCCCTGTTACTTTATTGTCCATTCAATTTGATTTTATGAGGTAGCGCTCTCTCTCTCTCTCTCTCTCTCTCTCTCTCTCTCTCTCTCTCTCTCTCTCTCTGTGTGTGTGTGTGTGTGTGTGTGTGTGTGTGTATAGGACCATGTGTGGTCTGATACTGTCATCCTTTATGATTACTCATACAAACTATGATTGAACATTAGACTCTGATGAGTGGTTAACCCAAACCCTAACCAGGCCAACCCCTCAGGCCATACAAAGTGAAAGTAGAATAAACAGAGAGCTGTGAAAACAGGGGAAACCTTTCTTCTCTAACAGGGAGGCCCAAGTGAAAGAGAGCGAAAGTGACCTCCTGACAAATCAGTTAGTGGAAAATCAGTAAGGGAAGGCAGCATCAGGAAGGGAGGATCCTTTTGAAAACACTTCACCGCTTGGGGTCCCTCCTTTGTTGTGTCTGCTGTTGCCACCAATGCTGTTCCTGTCCAGCCCCAACTTCTGGTCTCAGACTAAATACAGAGTTAGAGCAAATTAAAGCACCAGTCCAATGGTGCTAGAGATGATATTCTCTTTCCAGCTGCTGGGTGCTGACATGACAGGCATGCATGGATTAAGTGCATGTAGTACTAAGAGGATGGAGCCCATGGCTTTGTAAGCACCCTTGGCCATAGCTTCCCCTTCCCCTTCCCCTCTGCACCCCAACTTAGGTAAAGGCGGTGGAACAACCATCCATGAGGCTTGCCCCCACAGGGCAGTTCCAGAGAAATCAGACAGCCTCACGCAGACATACTTGCATTCAAAATTGAAATAGAAAGGACAGAAAAACAAACCAAAACAACAACAACAACAACAAACCGATGCACATAAAAACAATAAAGAAAATAAGGAGAAATGAAATATGGATTTACAGAGAAAGAAAAAGGAAAAAAAAGCCAAAGTAAAAATACAAAAACCATATGATTAGGTATCAGGGAGACCTTCCCTAAGACAGGCAGAGCAGCAATGAATTGATCATTTTAATTTTCATGTTATTAGTTGTAATTAACCCCAGCACTCAGTAGGCAGAGGCAAAAGAGGCAAGCAGATCTTTGTCTACAACAGAGAAGCCCTGTCTCAAACAGAAGGAAACAAAAAACACTAAACAACAACAACAATAGACACACAGATAAAGAAATCATTTAAAGGGAAGACATGAAATATGGATTTACAGAGAAAGAGAGAGAGAGAGAGAGAGAGAGAGAGAGAGAGAGAGAGAGAGAGGTAAAAGTAAAAAAACAGAACAGTAGCAACAACAACAACAAAAGCCAAAACCTTAGGTTCAGGGAGACCCTAAGGCAGAGCAGCAAGGAACTGATCACTTTATTTTTCATTACATTAGTTGTAATTAAAACCTGAAATAAGACTACCACACCTCTAATCCCAGCACTTGGGAGGCAAAACTAAGAGGATCGCTGTGAGTTGGAGGGCAGCCTGGTCTCCAAAGCAAGTCCAGGACAGCCAAGGCTACATGAGAAACCCTGTCAGGAAACAAACAAGCTAACAAACAACTACAATTTCTTTAACCCCAAGAAAAGGTCTAGCTCCAACCTAGTATGCACAACGATTTCCGAGACAGACAGGAATACATAGAGAGACACTGTCTCCAAAATAACTTAGGAGATAAGTAAGTAAGCAAGCAAGCAAGCAAGCAAATACATAGGTGATATATAGATACATGATTACAGACACACAGACAGACAAATGGAGACCAATCCTCATAGTTCCCTCATTTGATCACGGCAGAGTCAGGAAGCCTGTTCTACGTAGTGTTGGCTAGAATGTTTATTAACAATTAGTACGACTTCTATTTATTAGTAATGCAGTGGCTCATGCCTTTCTTTAATTCCAGCACTCAGGAAGCAGAGGCAGGTGGACTGCTGTGAACTCAAGGCCAGGCTGTTCTACAAAGTGATTCCAGGACAGCCAAGGCTACACAGAGAAACCCTGTCTCCAAAAACCAAAACCAAAAAAGAAAAAAGAGAAAAAAGAAAAAAGAAACAACCGAAGAGACATTAAATAAAAAAATAAAAATAAATAAATAAATAAATAAAATTACAAACATTGTTCATGTGTGACAAAACAGGGGCCACACATGCCCAGAAGAAAGAAAGAAGGAAAAAAAGAAAAAGGGAAAGAAGGAAGGAAGGAAGGAAGGAAGGAATGAGGGAAGGAAGGGTGAAAAAAATTAAATATCTCAGACTGTGTGCACAAAAATACATGGGTTGTGGGCATGGGGGGGCAGTGTTGAGTGGGTGGGGAGGGGGGAGAACGCAGCTCATTAGACAGGCCCTCATTGTCCTGCCTCTGTGTTCCATGAACACTCAAATCTCTTACAACTCAGTGAATCGCAAAAAGAAAAAGAAAAAAGAAAGAGGAAAGGAAAGGAAAAAATTCCCGACTATACATTGATGCAACCACTCACTACCTTATGATTTGTCTGATTCTTCAAGATTCTTCTGTGATGAACTGATGTGAGATCACTCACCTGTATGCTTATGTGTACCCTGGTCTGACTTAGAAGTCAGAGATCTGCCTTCACAGTGCATGGATTAAAGCAATGAACTACCAGGGCCAATTTGATTTCATTTTTTGGGTGTTTTTGGGTTGTTTTTTTTTTTTTTTTTTTTGGTTTTTTGAGACAGGGTTTCTCTGTGTAGCCTTGGCTGTCCAGGACTCGCTTTGTAGACCAGGCTGGCCTGGAGCTCACAGCGATCCGCCTGCCTTTGCCTCCCGAGTGCTGGGATTAAAGGCGTGTGCAACTGATGCTCAGCCAAACAAATAAAGGTGGGTGTGTGTGCCCACACAAGCAAGACCACACTCAGCCTCCTTTCATTTCTTTACCTTCCATTGATCTAAGTCTGGGTTTCTAGTGTTCAGTGTGTGGCTAATCTTGAACCCATAATGCTGTCACTTTATTATATGTTTAGTTTAAAGTCAAATTCTCTGACGGTGTTCACCAAAATGAAGCCACCTTCTGGAGGGCAGATATCACGGTGGCTTACCTCACCAATATGGAAGCAGTCCTGGGACATACTTTTCAAGGTCGTTTACTCTGGAGGACCAAAACTTAAACCCAATTTGTATGTGTGGAATTCTGAGGAAGTTCTCCTAATCTACACAGTACCCTCGCTGTGTGAAAAGAAAATCAACCAAACTGTTTAACTCCCCGTCTTTTAAAAAAATTGTTTATTAATTAATAAAAATTTTAGAAGGAAACCGGGCCTGATGTTGCATGCCTTTAATCCCAGCACTCGGGAGGCAGAGGCAGGCGGATCACTGTGAGTTCAAGGCCAGCCTAGTCTACAAAGTGAGTCCAGGATGGCCAAGGCTAACACAGAGAAACCTTGTCTCGAAAAAAATGTACATATTAGAAGGAGGAGAAGGAAGAGGAGGAGGAGGAGGAAAGGAAGGAAGGAAGGAAAGAGCCAGGCCTGGTGGCAGCAACGCACTGAATATTTAAATTTTTCATGGCATTAGTCATAAGAAAAAAAATAAAATAAAGCAGATATAATTAATTGTCCTGGCATGCACCACCAGGCCCTGCTTCCTTTAATTTCATTTATTTATTTACTTATTTATATTGGTTTTTTGAGACAGGGTTTCTCTGGGTAGCCTTGGGTGTCCTGGAACTCTGTTTTTAGACCAGGCTGGTCTCAAACTCACAGAGATCCACCTACCCCTGCCTCCCAAGTGCTGGGATGAATGGCGTGTGCCACCATGCTGGTCCTTTCAGCTCTTTATCTCCAAGAAAGTTTCTAGGTAGTCCTGGGAGTTCCAACCTTAGTCCATCTACACATCAGTTTCAAAGACAGCCAGAGGGGGGCAGAAAGAGAGAGAGAGAGAGAGAGAGTCTATCTCCACAAACCTTAGATAAGTAAGATACACAGACAGAAAGACAAATGGAGGCCAAGCATCATAGTTTCCTCATGTAATCACAGCAGAGACAGGTGGACTTCTGTGTTTGGTTTTTCCAAGTACATATTTAAGTCTTTATTCAGCTATCTATCAAGGATAAACTGGTCCTTTATTTAGTGTAGTCTCCGTACCCCACGTGGAACCATTGAAATCCCTAACTAGATGAGGCCTGCCTCCAGCTCACAGAGTTTCACCTGCCTCTGCCTTCAGAGCTATGGGATTCAAGGCCTATAGGACCACACAGAGCTGGCTTCTTTAAGTTCTGGTTTCAGAACTTAACCCCAATGTGCATGTACAGAATTATAGGGAAGCCTCTTCTGATCTACACAGTTCCCTCACTCCATGAAAAGACAAACCACATAAAGGCTTAACTCGCTCTCTGAAAACAAAAAAAAAAAAATTAAGAGCTGGATGGAGAGGTGGCTCAGAGGTTAAGAGCACTGACTGCCCCTCCAGAGGTCCTGAGTTGCGTTCCCAGCGAGCACAAGGCGGCTCACGGCCATCTATAATTTGATCTAACGTCCTCCTCTGGCGTGCAGGCATAAACGCAGGCAGATAAAGCACTGTACACATAATAATGAATAAATATTTTAAATTGAAAATAAACTTTTAAATTAACCATAATGACAGGGGGGAAAAACTAGTTCAGAATCTTTCAGTAGCCAGGAGGTGGTGGCACATGCCTTTCTTTAATCCCAGCACTTTGGAGGCAGAGACAGGTGGATTGTTGTGAGTTTGAGGCCAGCCTTGTCTACACAGCGGGTCCAGGACAGCCAAGGTTCCATAAAGAAACGCAGTCCTCAGGAATCAAAACCAAAACCAAACCAAAAAAAAGAAAAAAATTTAGTCCGAGGAGCTACACCATACCTCTGAGACGGTTCCTTTCATTTTATTTACCTTTATTTCATTTCATCCTTTTTTTTATTTCTTTTTTTTTGGGGGGGGGCAAGGGATTCGTTTTTCACGTTAGCGTTTCTCTGTGTAGCCTCTACTGTCCTGGAGTTACTTGCTTTTTTAGACCAGGCTGCCCTAAAATTCACGGCAATCCGACTGCCTCTGTCTCCCGAGTGCTGGGATTATTGTCATGCGCCACCACCGCCCGGCCTTATTTTAATTTTTTTCTGTGCATCATTCGGTATGAATGTGTCAGATCCCTTCTAGTGGTGTTACAGACAGTTGTGAGCTGCCCTGTGGGTGTTGGGAATCCAACCCAGGTCCTTTGGAAGAGCTGACAGTGCCCCTCACCACTGATCCATCTCTCTAGTCCCATTTGTTTTGTCTTCATGCTCTCTTTCTTTGAATTCTGAGGCACTGCCACACAGGGGGGAAAACATTTCTGAAGTGATCTTCTCTCTTCTCTGTGTTTACCATCCCTCTAGATGGCAGGGACTTAAATCCAATTCACACGTGGTGGGGGGCTGTGTGGCAGAGCAGAGGGTCGGGGGCACGGTAGGCCAGGGGACCGTGGCGGAGGAGGGCCAAAGCAGGTGCGCCGGGGGCGGGAGGGGGATTGTGAGGAGCCTCTCACCCCAGACCTTGAAAGTACTCTTTAAATTAAAAGTGTAAAAAAAAACCAACATTACTACTAACACACATTTGTTTTGGAATATAATTTATGGCAGAAAGAAATGTGTGGGTTCGCATACAAGCCCAAACATAAACAAGAGACTGGAGAGACCAAAGGCAGAGCAGCCGATGCCTGTTCTTTTCGTTCAGGGTACTATTTATG
Source organism: Acomys minous (assembly GCF_964271855.1). Classification (NCBI taxonomy): domain Eukaryota; kingdom Metazoa; phylum Chordata; class Mammalia; order Rodentia; family Muridae; genus Acomys; species Acomys minous. Next base: position 4,950 of record NW_028182120.1, on the reverse strand, counting down.
TGAAATGGGTTGGAGTCCTTCCTAGTCCCCTCTACAATGACCTAGAAGTTTGACTGTCTTAAGCTGAAATCAGGAAGCAGTCCATTTCTGGAAGAGGAAAGAAAAGGTTGCTATGAGTTCAAGGTCCAGCCTGGTCTACAAAGTGAGTCCAGGATGGCCAATGCTACACAGAGAAACCATGTATCGAAAAACAAAAAAATACAAACGGACAAACATAAAAAAATCTTAAAAGAATCCCAGACACATCTGCCGTGTATGGTATGGTGGTGCACGCGTTTAATCCCACCACTTGGGAGGCAAAGACATGTGGATCGCTGTAAAATTGTCTCGAAAAGCCAAAAAAGAAAAAAAAAAGAATCTGACATCTAAACTTTAACCAATCATTACCTAGTTTACATCCTACAGGTGCACATCTACCCAAGGAACACACCAAATTTCCACTGAGTCCTATCTTGCTGTCGTAAAAATGAGACCACAGGAGCAACACCAGACCTCCCCCTCAGCTGGGTTGTTTCATTTTGTTTTTCTCTCTTTCTGTTCTCTTTGAGTTCTGCATTAGGTGTGCAGTGTTCTGCCTGCATCTCCACCTGCGGGCCAGGAGAGGGCGCCAGGTCTCCTCATAAATGGTTGTGAGCCACCACGTGGCTGCTGGGAACTGAAGGCTCTACCCTCCCAAGAGCAGCCAGTGCTCTTCAACCCTGACACATTTTTATTTTTGTTATTTTTATTTTTTATGTTTGTGGTTTTTCGAGACAGGGTTTCTCTGTGCAACATCTCTGGCTGTCCTGGAACTCATGGAGATCCACCGGCCTCTGCCTCCCAAGCGCCGGGAGGGGACTCGGTGTGGCGGGAGAGGGGCGGCGGCCACGGGAAAGGGACCGAGGCCCCTTTCTTCTCCACCACCCTGCCCGCCGTCCATGACACACGTCTGACGGGTTCGCGAGAGAAAGAGCGAGAAGATCGACCGGGAGGAGCGCGGAGGTGGAGGCGGCGGCGAAGCGGGAACACGAGCCGGCGACCTCGCTTTGGCGAGTGCCCTGGGTCCCAGGGCACGCAACATGGCGCGGCGACGGGGCCGACACTCGCTGCCTCTCCCTGACCCCACCCCCCGGGGAGGGCTCACATTGGCGAACGGATGGACCGCGGCGTCCCAAGGGACCGTCGCCAGAGCAAGCCAACCCCTGGGCAGAGGAAAGATGGAGAAGGCGGCGGGGCCGGTCCAGGGCGCAGAGACCGAAGGAGCAGCCACGGCACGGGGTCGGCCAACCTTGCGGGCTCGGGCGGCGCGACGACGCTCCCAGATGGGGAAGGGGTGCGCGGGTCGGGAACCCGGACCTGGGGAACGGCGTGGCCCCGTGAGATGATGGGCAGACATGGAGGCAGAAGATGAAGGAGAACGAGGAGGGCCGAGATCCAGACCCTGATGACTTCAAGGGTACGACGACCCCGCCTAGAGAGGCAGAACCTGGACCGAGACCCCTCCGTCACCGCCTAAGCGTGACCGCTCGCGCCACCACACGGCCATCAACACAGACCCTGGGGACACGGTAAGACCGTCACCGACCCGCCTTCCTCGCCCACCACTGCGCCTCTCAAAGCGTTGCGGCCTTTCTTCAAGCTCTCCTCTGCACGGAGGCCGGGAGGCGGCGACAGCGGCCCGCCGACAACCACCCCACATGTCTGAACTTCGGGGGATGGAGGGCCTAGAGTCAAGAACCCTGCGAACAAACCACCAGCCGCGTGAACCCACCCCTCGGAGATGGACATCGAAGGGGTGTGGCGATTGATCTTCAAGGGACGCTCAGACAGGCATAGCCCCGGGAGGAACCCGGGGACACAAGAGAGTTCGATGTGTCGATGATCAATGTGTCCTGCGATTCACATTAATTCTCGAAGCTAGCTGCGTTCTTCATCGACGCACGAGCCGAGTGATACACTGCTAAGAGTCCTACGAGTTTTTCGTCGGGCGTGTGGGAGAGACGGGAGTCCCTCGCTCACATCACACGTGCTGGTGTCGGCACAGTGCCCGGCCCCCCACACTGGGAGAGAGGGCTCGCCTTGGGCTGGCCAGCAAGAGCAAAACAGATGGAACACGAACTCCGGGGGATGGGTCGGTTGGACCGAACGGGAAAAGAACCACACACACACACAGTGACACGGGACCCGCCCAGCGAACACAGCCGAGACGCCCAAGACATGGGAAGCTGGGACGGCAAGCTGGACACAGCTGCGCGTGCCCCACGGATGCCCAAAAGGGAGGGTCCCACCCCAACCCTCAACCACGGCCTCGGGAGCGGCCCTGGAAGGAGGAAAGTGGGGGAGAGTCTGAGAGAGCCACGGGAGGGAGAGAGGGAAATCACACACCTCCAGGCTGACTCCCTACGGGCCCACCGCCCCCCCTGACCCTGGGGGCTGAGAGGCGAACTCCCCAGGGGTCTTTAAACCTGCGCACTGGAACGCGACAGTCAGGTACCCGGAAAGGTTCGGGTAGGACACGCGAGGTCAGAAAAGCCGGGAGGGGATGGATGCCGGACACACTGAGGCCATCGCCGACCGCAGGCAACACGCTTCGGGCTTGGTAAAGTCGTAGCCGTGGCATAGGCGGCCGAGATGAGGCGCGACAGCGCACCCCACCACAACCACGACATAGACTCGCACCACCGCTAAGGGAGGAGACGAGCCGGACGGGAAAGAGGGGCGGCCCGCGGGACGCTGCATTCACCTAGCGTGTGTGGTGGGCCACCCCGGGGAAGAAGCGGAAGGAGCGAAGAGAAGGGAGAGGATTGCGAGAGAGGGATGAGAATGGCAAGAGCTGCCCAACCCACAACAGACGGCAATGCGCCCCGCCTCCTCACCATCCTCTACCTCTTTCCTCTTCCCTCCTTCTTTCAACCCAGAGGACCGAATGACCGAGATCGACTGCATGGGGCAGCAGGCGATGCGACCCGGGACACGCGCCTCCTGGTGGGGAGGAACAAAGACGGACAGACAGACGGACGGATGGACGGAAGGACGGAGGGATGTGGCCAGCCTACCGGCGCCTCTCCTTAATGATCCTTCCGCAGGTTCAGCTATGGAAACCTTGTTACGCCTTTTACTTCCTCTAGATAGTCAAGTTTGACCATCTTCTCAGCGCTCCAGCATGGCCATCAGCCGACTCCAGCAGGGCTGATCCGAGGGCCTCACTAAACCATCCAATCGGTAGTAGCGACAGGCGGTGTGTACAAAGGGCAGGGACTTAATCAACGCAAGCTTATGACCCGCACTTATTGGGAATTCCTCGTTCATGGGGAATAATTGCAATCCCCGATCACCATCAGGAATGGGGTTCAACGGGTTACCCGCGCCTGCCGGCGTAGGGTAGGCACACGCTGAGCCAGTCAGTGTAGCTTGCGTGCAGCCCCGGACATCTAAGGGCATCACAGACCTGTCATTGCTCAATCTTGGGTGGCTGAATGCCACTTGGCCCTCTAAGAACTTGGGGGACGCCGACCGCTCGGGGGTCGCGTAACTAGTTAGCATGCCAGAGTCTCGTTCGTTATCGGAATTAACCAGACAAATCGCTCCACCAACTAAGAACGGCCATGCACCACCACCCACAGAATCGAGAAAGAGATATCAATCTGTCAATCCTGTCCGTGTCCGGGCCGGATGAGGTTTCCTGTGTTGAGTCAAATTAAACGCAGGCTCCACTCCTGGTGGTGCCCTTCCATCAATTCCTTTAAGTTTCAGCTTTGCAACCATACTCCTTCCGGAACCCAAAGACTTTGGTTTCCTGTAAGCTGCCTGCCAGGTCATGGGAATACCGCCGCCACATCGCCAGTCGGCATAATTTATGGTCGGAATTACGAAGGTATCTGATCGTCTTCGAACCTCTGACTTTCGTTCTTGATTAATGAAAACATTCTTGGCAAATGCTTTCGCTCTGGTCCTTCCTGCGCCAGTCCAAGAATTTCAACTCTAACAGTGCAATATGAATATCCCCGGCCATCCCTCTTATTCATGGCCTCAGTTCTGACGTTTGGAAGAGCAGCCAGTGCTTTTAACCACTCCTGAGGCATTTTTTACTTTTATTTCGATTCATTTTATTTCTTTTTGTGGTTTTTCGAGACAGGGTTTCTCTGTGTAACAGCTCTGACTGCCCTGGAGCTCATGCCTGCCTCTGCCTCCCAAGTTCTGAGACAACACGAATGCATGTGCCACCACCGGGCAGCTCCATTTCATTTTGCATAATGCTCTCTTTGGTTTAAATGCTGAGGCGCTGTCACACAGAAAAGAGTGTAATTTATGAGAACAACACACCGTCATCCGGGCGCTGTGATGCTCCCGGGATGATACCATGAGAAGGGCAATATTGGCCCCGCCACTCCAGTACTGGCACCCGACATGGAGGAGGTGGGCAGGGCTCTCCCTCTCCACCAGGCAGGTGTGACAGTTAAGTTTTGGTGTTTTGTTTTGCTTTGTTTCTGTCTCCCACTACCACCACCCCCACACCCTCCGCCCAGAGACAGGGTTTCTCTGTGTAGCGTTGGCTATCCAGTCCTCGGCTCACTTTGTAGACCAGGCTGGCCTTAAAGTCACAGCGATATGCCTGCCTCTGCCTCCTGAGTGCTGACATTAAAGGCCTGCACCACCATGACATGCCTAGCTTTGTTTTTGGGTTTGTTTTTCTTTGCCTTTAATCCCAGCAGTTGGGAGACAGAGGCAAGAGAATCACTTGCACTTGCAAGTCCAGGAAAGGCAAGGCTACATGAGAAACCTTGTCTGGGAACAAACAAACAAGCAAGCAAGCAAGCAAGCAAGCAAACAAAAAACTACAATTTCTTTAACCCAAGAAAAGTTCTAGATCCAAACTAGGTCAGTATACACAGCGAATTTCAAGACAGACAGGATTACATAGAAAGACTCTGTCTCCAAAATAATTTAAACACTGTGTAAGTAGATAAGTAA
>NW_028182121.1:0-126000 GCF_964271855.1 Acomys minous | reverse complement strand
GTAAGTAAATACATCGATAATAGATAGATACATAGATAGATAGATAGATAGATAGATAGATAGATAGATAGATAGATAGGATTAAAGGTGTGTGCCACCATGCCTGGCTAAATATTTAATTCTTTACTCAACTATTTTAAAAGATTAAACTAGTTCTTTGTTTAGTGTATTCTCCATACAAAACTAATACGTAAATACATAGATGTTAGATACATACATACATACACACATAGATAGATAGATAGATAGGTAAATAGATAGATAATAGACATAAAGACAGACAAATGGATACCAATTCTCATAGTTCCTTCATTTGATCACAGCAGTGTCAGGCAGCCTGGACTAGGTAGTGCCAGCTAACTTCTAATGTATATTTGTCATCTGTCAGTACTGAATCTTTTTATTAGCAATGCAGCAGTGTCTCTATAACCAGCCCAGAAAATCAATGTGATTCTATACCCACCAGGAGAAGGTGGCGGGCGGGGGGGGGGGGAGAGAATTGTTTGAGGAGGCTCTCTTTCCTGATATAGAAAGTATACCCACACTTTCAATAAAAAAGAGAAGAAGAAAAATATAAAATAAATAACCAACCAACCAACAAACAAACAACAACAACAACAGCAACAAAAAGACCACTACAAGCAGTAAATTGTTTTGGAATATAATTTAAATGGGAAAGAAATGTGTGGATTCACATACAGGCTGAAACATGAACAGGAGACCAACAAGAACAAAAGACAGAGCAGCCAATGCCTGTTCTTATCGTTCAGGGTACTATTTATGTGAAATGGTTTGGTGTCCTTCCTAGTCCCCTCTAGCATGACCTAGAAGTGACTGACTTAAGGTGACATCAGGAAGCAGTCCATTTTTAGAAGAGGAAAGAAATGGGTGCTGGGAGTGAGATAGGTAGGAAGGAAAGAAGGAAGAAGGGGGTCTCAAACCAATCTCAGCACGTCAGAGGCAGTGGTCATAGCTAGAGACTGTGAATGATCAACCAGCTGAGGATTAATTATTAACACCCATGCATGCTCGTTCTTGCGTGCGCAAGCACACACACACACACACACACACACACACACACACACACACACACACACACACGATGACACAAGAAAAGCTCCAATGAGTGCAGTTACAAAGAGAGAATTGGTTGTTTTGTTATTTATCTTTAAAGATGTGTGTGTATTCGCATGCACGCTAGGGTGTATATAAGTCTTAGAAGAATCACATATGTACACGTTAACAAACCATTTCTAGTTTAGATCCTCCAGGTCCCCATCTACCGATGGAACACGCCAGATTTCCATTGAGCCCTATTTTGCTCTCTTAAAAATGAGACCACAGGAGGCACACCAGACCTCCCTCTCTGCTGGGGCCTTTCATTTTGTTTTTCTCTCTTTCTGTTTTAGATTGATTTCTGGATTAAGTGTGGAGTGTTCTGCTTGCCTCTTAGGACATTTGGAAGAGCAGCCAGTGTTTTAACCCCTCCTGAGGCATTTTTTAATTTTACTTCATTTTATTTTATTTCTTTTTGTGGTTTTCAAGACAGGGTTTCTCTGTGTAACAGCTCTGACTGCCCTGGAGCTCATGCCTGCCTCTGCCTCCCATGTTCTGAGACAACAGGCATGCATGCGCCAACACCACCCGGCTCCATTGCATTTTGCGTAATGCTCTCTTTGGTTTAAATGCTAAGGCGCTGTCACACAGAAAAGAGTGTAATTTATAAGAACAACACACCATCATCCAGGCGCTGTGGTGCTCGCTGGATGATACCATCACAAGGGCAATATTGGCCCTGCCACTCCAGTACTGGCACCTGCCATGGAGGAGGTGGGCGGTGCTCTCCCTCTCCACCTGGCGGGTGTGACAGCCAAGTTTTTGTGTTTGGTTTTGTTTCTGTCTCCCACTACCACATTCCCCACACCATCCACCCAGAGACAGGGATTCTCCGTGTAGCGTTGGCTATCCAGTCCTGGGCTCCCTTTGTAGACCATGCTGGCCTTATACTCACAGCGATCTGCCTGCCTCTGCCTCCTGAGTGCTGCAATTAAAGTCATGCACCACAATGCCATGCCTGGCTTAGTTTTTGTTTTTGTTTTCCTTTGCCTTTAATCCCAGCAGTTGGGAGACAGAGGGGAGAGAATCACTTGCACTTGAAAGTCCAGGACAGGGAAGGCTACACGGGAAACCTTGTCTGGAAACAAACAAGCAAGCAAGAAAGAAAAAACTACAATTTCTTTAACACAAGAAAAGTTCTAGTTCCAAACTAGGTCAGTATACACAGCGATTTTCAAGACAGACAGGAATACATAGAGAGACTCTGTCTCCAAAATAGTTTAAACACTGTGTAAGTAGATAAGTAAGTAAGTAAATACATCGATGATAGATAGATAGATAGATAGATAGATAGATAGATAGATAGGATTAAAGGCATGTGCCACCATGCCTGGCTAAATATTTAATTCTTTACTCAACTATTTAAAAAGGATAAACTATTCCTTTATTTAGTGAATTCTCTGTACTATACTAATACATAAACACATAGATGTTAGACACTTACATACATACACACATAGATAGAAAAATAGATAGATAGATAGATAGATAGATAGATAGATAGATAGATAGATAGATACAAAACACACAGACAGACAAATGGAGACCAATCTTCATAGTTACCTCATTTGATCACAGCAGAGTCAAGCAGCCTGGTCTAGGTAGAGCCACCTACCTTCTAAAACTTATTAGTCATCAGTCAGTACTGAATCTATTTATTAGCAATGCAGCAGTGACACTATAATCAGCCCAAAAAATCAATATGATTATATACCCAGCAAGAGGGGGGGGAGAAGGAGAGGGAGAAAAAGAGAGAGAGAGAGAGAGAGAGAGAGAGAGAGAGAGAGAGGGAGAATTGTGTGAGGAGGCTCTCTCTCCTTATCTAGAAACTATACACACCCTTACAATAAAAAAGAAGCAGAAATAAATAAAATAACCAACCAACAAACAAATATTAACAACCATACAAAAAAGAAAACTACAAGCAGTCATTATTTTTGGAATATAATTTACAGGGGAAAGAAATGTGTGGATTCACATACAGGCTCAAACATGAACAGGAGACCAATGAGACCAAAAGACAGAGCAGCCAATGCCTGTTCTTATCGTTAAGGGTACTATATATGTGAAATGGTTTGGGGTCCTTCCTAGTCCCCTCTAGCAAGACCTAGAAGTGACTGACTTAAGGTGACATCAGCAAGCAGTCCATTTCTTGAAGCGGAAAGAAATGGGTCCTGGGAATGAGATAGGTAGGAAGGAAAGAAGGAAGAATGGGGTCAAAAACCAATCTCAGCACGTCAGAGGCGGTGGTCATAGCTAGAGACTGTGAATGATTACTCAGCTGTGGATTAATTTTTAACACCCGTGGGGGGTGCCGACGCACACATACACACACACACACACACACACACACACACACACACACACACACACACACACGATGACACAAGAAAAGCTCCAATGAGTGCAGTTACAAAGAGAGAATTGGTTGTTTTGTTATTTATCTTTAAAGATGTGTGTGTATTCGCATGCACGCTAGGGTGTATATAAGTCTTAGAAGAATCACATATGTACACGTTAACAAACCATTTCTAGTTTAGATCCTCCAGGTCCCCATCTACCCATGGAACACGCCAGATTTCCATTGAGCCCTATTGTGCTCTCTTAAAAATGAGACCACAGGAGGCACATCAGACCTCCCTCTCTGCTGGGGCCTTTCATTTTGTTTTTCTCTCTTTCTGTTTTAGATTGATTTCTGGATTAAGTGTGGAGTGTTCTGCTTGCCTCTTAGGACATTTGGAAGAGCAGCCAGTGTTTTAACCCCTCCTGAGGCATTTTTTAATTTTACTTTGTTTTATTTTATTTCTTTTTGTGGTTTTCAAGACAGGGTTTCTCTGTGTAACAGCTCTGACTGCCCTGGAGCTCATGCCTGCCTCTGCCTCCCATGTTCTGAGACAACAGGCATGCATGCGCCAACACCACCCGGCTCCATTGCATTTTGCGTAATGCTCTCTTTGGTTTAAATGCTGAGGCGCTGTCACACAGAAAAGAGTGTAATTTATGAGAACAACACACCGTCATCCGGGCGCTGTGATGCTCCCTGGATGATACCATGAGAAGGGCAATATTGGCCCCGCCACTCCAGTACTGGCACCCGACATGGAGGAGGTGGGCAGGGCTCTCCCTCTCCACCAGGCAGGTGTGACAGTTAAGTTTTGGTGTTTTGTTTTGCTTTGTTTCTGTCTCCCACTACCACCACCCCCACACCCTCCGCCCAGAGACAGGGTTTCTCTGTGTAGCGTTGGCTATCCAGTCCTCGGCTCACTTTGTAGACCAGGCTGGCCTTAAAGTCACAGCGATATGCCTGCCTCTGCCTCCTGAGTGCTGACATTAAAGGCCTGCACCACCATGACATGCCTAGCTTTGTTTTTGGGTTTGTTTTTCTTTGCCTTTAATCCCAGCAGTTGGGAGACAGAGGCAAGAGAATCACTTGCACTTGCAAGTCCAGGAAAGGCAAGGCTACATGAGAAACCTTGTCTGGGAACAAACAAACAAGCAAGCAAGCAAGCAAGCAAGCAAACAAAAAACTACAATTTCTTTAACCCAAGAAAAGTTCTAGATCCAAACTAGGTCAGTATACACAGCGAATTTCAAGACAGACAGGATTACATAGAAAGACTCTGTCTCCAAAATAATTTAAACACTGTGTAAGTAGATAAGTAAGTAAGTAAATACATCGATAATAGTTAGATAGATAGATAGATAGATAGATAGATAGATAGATAGATAGATAGGATTAAAGGTGTGTGCCACCATGCCTGGCTAAATATTTAATTCTTTACTCAACTATTTTAAAAGATTAAACTAGTTCTTTGTTTAGTGTATTCTCCATACAAAACTAATACGTAAATACATAGATGTTAGATACATACATACATACACACATAGATAGATAGATAGATAGGTAAATAGATAGATAATAGACATAAAGACAGACAAATGGATACCAATTCTCATAGTTCCTTCATTTGATCACAGCAGTGTCAGGCAGCCTGGACTAGGTAGTGTCAGCTAACTTCTAATGTATATTTGTCATCTGTCAGTACTGAATCTTTTTATTAGCAATGCAGCAGTGTCTCTATAACCAGCCCAGAAAATCAATGTGATTCTATACCCACCAGGAGAAGGTGGCGGGCGGGGGGGGGGGAGAGAATTGTTTGAGGAGGCTCTCTTTCCTGATATAGAAAGTATACCCACCCTTTCAATAAAAAAGAGAAGAAGAAAAATATAAAATAAATAACCAAGCAACCAACAAACAAACAACAACAACAACAGCAACAAAAAGACCACTACAAGCAGTAAATTGTTTTGGAATATAATTTAAATGGGAAAGAAATGTGTGGATTCACATACAGGCTGAAACATGAACAGGAGACCAACAAGAACAAAAGACAGAGCAGCCAATGCCTGTTCTTATCGTTCAGGGTACTATTTATGTGAAATGGTTTGGTGTCCTTCCTAGTCCCCTCTAGCATGACCTAGAAGTGACTGACTTAAGGTGACATCAGGAAGCAGTCCATTTTTAGAAGAGGAAAGAAATGGGTGCTGGGAGTGAGATAGGTAGGAAGGAAAGAAGGAAGAAGGGGGTCTCAAACCAATCTCAGCACGTCAGAGGCAGTGGTCATAGCTAGAGACTGTGAATGATCAACCAGCTGAGGATTAATTATTAACACCCATGCATGCTCGTTCTTGCGTGCGCAAGCACACACACACACACACACACACACACACACACACACACACACACACGATGACACAAGAAAAGCTCCAATGAGTGCAGTTACAAAGAGAGAATTGGTTGTTTTGTTATTTATCTTTAAAGATGTGTGTGTATTCGCATGCACGCTAGGGTGTATATAAGTCTTAGAAGAATCACATATGTACACGTTAACAAACCATTTCTAGTTTAGATCCTCCAGGTCCCCATCTACCCATGGAACACGCCAGATTTCCATTGAGCCCTATTTTGCTCTCTTAAAAATGAGACCACAGGAGGCACACCAGACCTCCCTCTCTGCTGGGGCCTTTCATTTTGTTTTTCTCTCTTTCTGTTTTAGATTGATTTCTGGATTAAGTGTGGAGTGTTCTGCTTGCCTCTTAGGACATTTGGAAGAGCAGCCAGTGTTTTAACCCCTCCTGAGGCATTTTTTAATTTTACTTCGTTTTATTTTATTTCTTTTTGTGGTTTTCAAGACAGGGTTTCTCTGTGTAACAGCTCTGACTGCCCTGGAGCTCATGCCTGCCTCTGCCTCCCATGTTCTGAGACAACAGGCATGCATGCGCCAACACCACCCGGCTCCATTGCATTTTGCGTAATGCTCTCTTTGGTTTAAATGCTGAGGCGCTGTCACACAGAAAAGAGTGTAATTTATAAGAACAACACACCATCATCCAGGCGCTGTGGTGCTCGCTGGATGATACCATCACAAGGGCAATATTGGCCCTGCCACTCCAGTACTGGCACCTGCCATGGAGGAGGTGGGCGGTGCTCTCCCTCTCCACCTGGCGGGTGTGACAGCCAAGTTTTTGTGTTTGGTTTTGTTTCTGTCTCCCACTACCACATTCCCCACACCATCCACCCAGAGACAGGGATTCTCCGTGTAGCGTTGGCTATCCAGTCCTGGGCTCCCTTTGTAGACCAGTCTGGCCTTATATTCACAGCGATCTGCCTGCCTCTGCCTCCTGAGTGCTGCAATTAAAGTCATGCACCACAATGCCATGCCTGGCTTAGTTTTTGTTTTTGTTTTCCTTTGCCTTTAATCCCAGCAGTTGGGAGACAGAGGGGAGAGAATCACTTGCACTTGAAAGTCCAGGACAGGGAAGGCTACACGGGAAACCTTGTCTGGAAACAAACAAGCAAGCAAGCAAGAAAAAACTACAATTTCTTTAACACAAGAAAAGTTCTAGTTCCAAACTAGGTCAGTATACACAGCGATTTTCAAGACAGACAGGAATACATAGAGAGACTCTGTCTCCAAAATAGTTTAAACACTGTGTAAGTAGATAAGTAAGTAAGTAAATACATCGATGATAGATAGATAGATAGATAGATAGATAGATAGATAGATAGATAGGATTAAAGGCATGTGCCACCATGCCTGGCTAAATATTTAATTCTTTACTCAACTATTTAAAAAGGATAAACTATTCCTTTATTTAGTGAATTCTCTGTACTATACTAATACATAAACACATAGATGTTAGACACTTACATACATACACACATAGATAGAAAAATAGATAGATAGATAGATAGATAGATAGATAGATAGATAGATACAAAACACACAGACAGACAAATGGAGACCAATCTTCATAGTTACCTCATTTGATCACAGCAGAGTCAAGCAGCCTGGTCAAGGTAGAGCCACCTACCTTCTAAAACTTATTAGTCATCAGTCAGTACTGAATCTATTTATTAGCAATGCAGCAGTGACACTATAATCAGCCCAAAAAATCAATATAATTATATACCCAGCAAGAGGGGGGGGAGAGGGAGAGGGAGAGAGAGAGAGAGAGAGAGAGAGAGAGAGAGAGAGGGAGAATTGTGTGAGGAGGCTCTCTCTCCTTATCTAGAAACTATACACACCCTTACAATAAAAAAGAAGCAGAAATAAATAAAATAACCAACCAACAAACAAATATTAACAACCATACAAAAAAGAAAACTACAAGCAGTCATTATTTTTGGAATATAATTTACAGGGGAAAGAAATGTGTGGATTCACATACAGGCTCAAACATGAACAGGAGACCAATGAGACCAAAAGACAGAGCAGCCAATGCCTGTTCTTATCGTTAAGGGTACTATATATGTGAAATGGTTTGGGGTCCTTCCTAGTCCCCTCTAGCAAGAACTAGAAGTGACTGACTTAAGGTGACATCAGCAAGCAGTCCATTTCTTGAAGCGGAAAGAAATGGGTCCTGGGAATGAGATAGGTAGGAAGGAAAGAAGGAAGAATGGGGTCAAAAACCAATCTCAGCACGTCAGAGGCGGTGGTCATAGCTAGAGACTGTGAATGATCACTCAGCTGTGGATTAATTTTTAACACCCGTGGGGGGTGCCGACGCACACATACACACACACACACACACACACACACACACACACACACGATGACACAAGAAAAGCTCCAATGAGTGCAGTTACAAAGAGAGAATTGGTTGTTTTGTTATTTATCTTTAAAGATGTGTGTGTATTCGCATGCACGCTAGGGTGTATATAAGTCTTAGAAGAATCACATATGTACACGTTAACAAACCATTTCTAGTTTAGATCCTCCAGGTCCCCATCTACCCATGGAACACGCCAGATTTCCATTGAGCCCTATTGTGCTCTCTTAAAAATGAGACCACAGGAGGCACATCAGACCTCCCTCTCTGCTGGGGCCTTTCATTTTGTTTTTCTCTCTTTCTGTTTTAGATTGATTTCTGGATTAAGTGTGGAGTGTTCTGCTTGCCTCTTAGGACATTTGGAAGAGCAGCCAGTGTTTTAACCCCTCCTGAGGCATTTTTTAATTTTACTTTGTTTTATTTTATTTCTTTTTGTGGTTTTCAAGACAGGGTTTCTCTGTGTAACAGCTCTGACTGCCCTGGAGCTCATGCCTGCCTCTGCCTCCCATGTTCTGAGACAACAGGCATGCATGCGCCAACACCACCCGGCTCCATTGCATTTTGCGTAATGCTCTCTTTGGTTTAAATGCTGAGGCGCTGTCACACAGAAAAGAGTGTAATTTATGAGAACAACACACCGTCATCCGGGCGCTGTGATGCTCCCTGGATGATACCATGAGAAGGGCAATATTGGCCCCGCCACTCCAGTACTGGCACCCGACATGGAGGAGGTGGGCAGGGCTCTCCCTCTCCACCAGGCAGGTGTGACAGTTAAGTTTTGGTGTTTTGTTTTGCTTTGTTTCTGTCTCCCACTACCACCACCCCCACACCCTCCGCCCAGAGACAGGGTTTCTCTGTGTAGCGTTGGCTATCCAGTCCTCGGCTCACTTTGTAGACCAGGCTGGCCTTAAAGTCACAGCGATATGCCTGCCTCTGCCTCCTGAGTGCTGACATTAAAGGCCTGCACCACCATGACATGCCTAGCTTTGTTTTTGGGTTTGTTTTTCTTTGCCTTTAATCCCAGCAGTTGGGAGACAGAGGCAAGAGAATCACTTGCACTTGCAAGTCCAGGAAAGGCAAGGCTACATGAGAAACCTTGTCTGGGAACAAACAAACAAGCAAGCAAGCAAGCAAGCAAGCAAACAAAAAACTACAATTTCTTTAACCCAAGAAAAGTTCTAGATCCAAACTAGGTCAGTATACACAGCGAATTTCAAGACAGACAGGATTACATAGAAAGACTCTGTCTCCAAAATAATTTAAACACTGTGTAAGTAGATAAGTAAGTAAGTAAATACATCGATAATAGTTAGATAGATAGATAGATAGATAGATAGATAGATAGATAGGATTAAAGGTGTGTGCCACCATGCCTGGCTAAATATTTAATTCTTTACTCAACTATTTTAAAAGATTAAACTAGTTCTTTGTTTAGTGTATTCTCCATACAAAACTAATACGTAAATACATAGATGTTAGATACATACATACATACACACATAGATAGATAGATAGATAGGTAAATAGATAGATAATAGACATAAAGACAGACAAATGGATACCAATTCTCATAGTTCCTTCATTTGATCACAGCAGTGTCAGGCAGCCTGGACTAGGTAGTGCCAGCTAACTTCTAATGTATATTTGTCATCTGTCAGTACTGAATCTTTTTATTAGCAATGCAGCAGTGTCTCTATAACCAGCCCAGAAAATCAATGTGATTCTATACCCACCAGGAGAAGGTGGCGGGCGGGGGGGGGGGAGAGAATTGTTTGAGGAGGCTCTCTTTCCTGATATAGAAAGTATACCCACCCTTTCAATAAAAAAGAGAAGAAGAAAAATATAAAATAAATAACCAACCAACCAACAAACAAACAACAACAACAACAGCAACAAAAAGACCACTACAAGCAGTAAATTGTTTTGGAATATAATTTAAATGGGAAAGAAATGTGTGGATTCACATACAGGCTGAAACATGAACAGGAGACCAACAAGAACAAAAGACAGAGCAGCCAATGCCTGTTCTTATCGTTCAGGGTACTATTTATGTGAAATGGTTTGGTGTCCTTCCTAGTCCCCTCTAGCATGACCTAGAAGTGACTGACTTAAGGTGACATCAGGAAGCAGTCCATTTTTAGAAGAGGAAAGAAATGGGTGCTGGGAGTGAGATAGGTAGGAAGGAAAGAAGGAAGAAGGGAGTCTCAAACCAATCTCAGCACGTCAGAGGCAGTGGTCATAGCTAGAGACTGTGAATGATCAACCAGCTGAGGATTAATTATTAACACCCATGCATGCTCGTTCTTGCGTGCGCAAGCACACACACACACACACACACACACACACACACACACACACACACGATGACACAGGAAAAGCTCCAATGAGTGCAGTTACAAAGAGAGAATTGGTTGTTTTGTTATTTATCTTTAAAGATGTGTGTGTATTCGCATGCACGCTAGGGTGTATATAAGTCTTAGAAGAATCACATATGTACACGTTAACAAACCATTTCTAGTTTAGTTCCTCCAGGTCCCCATCTACCCATGGAACACGCCAGATTTCCATTGAGCCCTATTTTGCTCTCTTAAAAATGAGACCACAGGAGGCACACCAGACCTCCCTCTCTGCTGGGGCCTTTCATTTTGTTTTTCTCTCTTTCTGTTTTAGATTGATTTCTGGATTAAGTGTGGAGTGTTCTGCTTGCCTCTTAGGACATTTGGAAGAGCAGCCAGTGTTTTAACCCCTCCTGAGGCATTTTTTAATTTTACTTCATTTTATTTTATTTCTTTTTGTTGTTTTCAAGACAGGGTTTCTCTGTGTAACAGCTCTGACTGCCCTGGAGCTCATGCCTGCCTCTGCCTCCCATGTTCTGAGACAACAGGCATGCATGCGCCAACACCACCCGGCTCCATTGCATTTTGCGTAATGCTCTCTTTGGTTTAAATGCTGAGGCGCTGTCACACAGAAAAGAGTGTAATTTATAAGAACAACACACCATCATCCAGGCGCTGTGGTGCTCGCTGGATGATACCATCACAAGGGCAATATTGGCCCTGCCACTCCAGTACTGGCACCTGCCATGGAGGAGGTGGGCGGTGCTCTCCCTCTCCACCTGGCGGGTGTGACAGCCAAGTTTTTGTGTTTGGTTTTGTTTCTGTCTCCCACTACCACATTCCCCACACCATCCACCCAGAGACAGGGATTCTCCGTGTAGCGTTGGCTATCCAGTCCTGGGCTCCCTTTGTAGACCATGCTGGCCTTATACTCACAGCGATCTGCCTGCCTCTGCCTCCTGAGTGCTGCAATTAAAGTCATGCACCACAATGCCATGCCTGGCTTAGTTTTTGTTTTTGTTTTCCTTTGCCTTTAATCCCAGCAGTTGGGAGACAGAGGGGAGAGAATCACTTGCACTTGAAAGTCCAGGACAGGGAAGGCTACACGGGAAACCTTGTCTGGAAACAAACAAGCAAGCAAGCAAGAAAAAACTACAATTTCTTTAACACAAGAAAAGTTCTAGTTCCAAACTAGGTCAGTATACACAGCGATTTTCAAGACAGACAGGAATACATAGAGAGACTCTGTCTCCAAAATAGTTTAAACACTGTGTAAGTAGATAAGTAAGTAAGTAAATACATTGATGATAGATAGATAGATAGATAGATAGATAGATAGATAGATAGGATTAAAGGCATGTGCCACCATGCCTGGCTAAATATTTAATTCTTTACTCAACTATTTAAAAAGGATAAACTATTCCTTTATTTAGTGAATTCTCTGTACTATACTAATACATAAACACATAGATGTTAGACACTTACATACATACACACATAGATAGAAAAATAGATAGATAGATAGATAGATAGATAGATAGATAGATAGATACAAAACACACAGACAGACAAATGGAGACCAATCTTCATAGTTACCTCATTTGATCACAGCAGAGTCAAGCAGCCTGGTCTAGGTAGAGCCACCTACCTTCTAAAACTTATTAGTCATCAGTCAGTACTGAATCTATTTATTAGCAATGCAGCAGTGACACTATAACCAGCCCAAAAAATCAATATGATTATATACCCAGCAAGAGGGGGGGGAGAGGGAGAGGGAGAGAGAGAGAGAGAGAGAGAGAGAGAGAGAGAGAGAGAGAGAGGGAGAATTGTGTGAGGAGGCTCTCTCTCCTTATCTAGAAACTATACACAACCTTACAATAAAAAAAGAAGCAGAAATAAATAAAATAACCAACCAACAAACAAATATTAACAACCATACAAAAAAGAAAACTACAAGCAGTCATTATTTTTGGAATATAATTTACAGGGGAAAGAAATGTGTGGATTCACATACAGGCTCAAACATGAACAGGAGACCAATGAGACCAAAAGACAGAGCAGCCAATGCCTGTTCTTATCGTTAAGGGTACTATATATGTGAAATGGTTTGGGGTCCTTCCTAGTCCCCTCTAGCAAGACCTAGAAGTGACTGACTTAAGGTGACATCAGGAAGCAGTCCATTTCTTGAAGCGGAAAGAAATGGGTCCTGGGAGTGAGATAGGTAGGAAGGAAAGAAGGAAGAATGGGGTCAAAAACCAATCTCAGCACGTCAAAGGCGGTGGTCATAGCTAGAGACTGTGAATGATCACTCAGCTGTGGATTAATTTTTAACACCCGTGGGGGGTGCCGACGCACACATACACACACACACACAAACACACACACACACACGATGACACAAGAAAAGCTCCAATGAGTGCAGTTACAAAGAGAGAATTGGTTGTTTTGTTATTTATCTTTAAAGATGTGTGTGTATTCGCATGCACGCTAGGGTGTATATAAGTCTTAGAAGAATCACATATGTACACGTTAACAAACCATTTCTAGTTTAGATCCTCCAGGTCCCCATCTACCCATGGAACACGCCAGATTTCCATTGAGCGCTATTGTGCTCTCTTAAAAATGAGACCACAGGAGGCACATCAGACCTCCCTCTCTGCTGGGGCCTTTCATTTTGTTTTTCTCTCTTTCTGTTTTAGATTGATTTCTGGATTAAGTGTGGAGTGTTCTGCTTGCCTCTTAGGACATTTGGAAGAGCAGCCAGTGTTTTAACCCCTCCTGAGGCATTTTTTAATTTTACTTTGTTTTATTTTATTTCTTTTTGTGGTTTTCAAGACAGGGTTTCTCTGTGTAACAGCTCTGACTGCCCTGGAGCTCATGCCTGCCTCTGCCTCCCATGTTCTGAGACAACAGGCATGCATGCGCCAACACCACCCGGCTCCATTGCATTTTGCGAAATGCTCTCTTTGGTTTAAATGCTGAGGCGCTGTCACACAGAAAAGAGTGTAATTTATGAGAACAACACACCGTCATCCGGGCGCTGTGATGCTCCCTGGATGATACCATGAGAAGGGCAATATTGGCCCCGCCACTCCAGTACTGGCACCCGACATGGAGGAGGTGGGCAGGGCTCTCCCTTTCCACCAGGCAGGTGTGACAGTTAAGTTTTGGTGTTTTGTTTTGCTTTGTTTCTGTCTCCCACTACCACCACCCCCACACCCTCTGCCCAGAGACAGGGTTTCTCTGTGTAGCGTTGGCTATCCAGTCCTCGGCTCACTTTGTAGACCAGGCTGGCCTTAAAGTCACAGCGATATGCCTGCCTCTGCCTCCTGAGTGCTGAGATTAAAGGCCTGCACCACCATGACATGCCTAGCTTTGTTTTTGGGTTTGTTTTTCTTTGCCTTTAATCCCAGCAGTTGGGAGACAGAGGCAAGAGAATCACTTGCACTTGCAAGTCCAGGAAAGGCAAGGCTACATGAGAAACCTTGTCTGGGAACAAACAAACAAGCAAGCAAGCAAGCAAGCAAGCAAACAAAAAACTACAATTTCTTTAACCCAAGAAAAGTTCTAGATCCAAACTAGGTCAGTATACACAGCGAATTTCAAGACAGACAGGATTACATAGAAAGACTCTGTCTCCAAAATAATTTAAACACTGTGTAAGTAGATAAGTAAGTAAGTAAATACATCGATAATAGATAGATACATAGATAGATAGATAGATAGATAGATAGATAGATAGATAGATAGATAGGATTAAAGGTGTGTGCCACCATGCCTGGCTAAATATTTAATTCTTTACTCAACTATTTTAAAAGAGTAAACTAGTTCTTTGTTTAGTGTATTCTCCATACAAAACTAATACGTAAATACATAGATGTTAGATACATACATACACACATAGATAGATAGATAGATAGGTAAATAGATAGATAATAGACATAAAGACAGACAAAAGGATACCAATTCTCATAGTTCCTTCATTTGATCACAGCAGTGTCAGGCAGCCTGGACTAGGTAGTGCCAGCTAACTTCTAATGTATATTTGTCATCTGTCAGTACTGAATCTTTTTATTAGCAATGCAGCAGTGTCTCTATAACCAGCCCAGAAAATCAATGTGACTCTATACCCACCAGGAGAAGGTGGCGGGCGGGGGTGGGGGGAGAGAATTGTTTGAGGAGGCTCTCTTTCCTGATATAGAAAGTATACCCACCCTTTCAATAAAAAAGAGAAGAAGAAAAATATAAAATAAATAACCAAGCAACCAACAAACAAACAACAACAACAACAGCAACAAAAAGACCACTACAAGCAGTAAATTGTTTTGGAATATAATTTAAATGGGAAAGAAATGTGTGGATTCACATACAGGCTGAAACATGAACAGGAGACCAACAAGAACAAAAGACAGAGCAGCCAATGCCTGTTCTTATCGTTCAGGGTACTATTTATGTGAAATGGTTTGGTGTCCTTCCTAGTCCCCTCTAGCATGACCTAGAAGTGACTGACTTAAGGTGACATCAGGAAGCAGTCCATTTCTAGAAGAGGAAAGAAATGGGTGCTGGGAGTGAGATAGGTAGGAAGGAAAGAAGGAAGAAGGGGGTCTCAAACCAATCTCAGCACGTCAGAGGCAGTGGTCATAGCTAGAGACTGTGAATGATCAACCAGCTGAGGATTAATTATTAACACCCATGCATGCTCGTTCTTGCGTGCGCAAGCACACACACACACACACACACACACACACACACGATGACACAAGAAAAGCTCCAATGAGTGCAGTTACAAAGAGAGAATTGGTTGTTTTGTTATTTATCTTTAAAGATGTGTGTGTATTCACATGCACGCTAGGGTGTATATAAGTCTTAGAAGAATCACATATGTACACGTTAACAAACCATTTCTAGTTTAGATCCTCCAGGTCCCCATCTACCCATGGAACACGCCAGATTTCCATTGAGCCCTATTTTGCTCTCTTAAAAATGAGACCACAGGAGGCACACCAGACCTCCCTCTCTGCTGGGGCCTTTCATTTTGTTTTTCTCTCTTTCTGTTTTAGATTCATTTCTGGATTAAGTGTGGAGTGTTCTGCTTGCCTCTTAGGACATTTGGAAGAGCAGCCAGTGTTTTAACCCCTCCTGAGGCATTTTTTAATTTTACTTCGTTTTATTTTATTTCTTTTTGTGGTTTTCAAGACAGGGTTTCTCTGTGTAACAGCTCTGACTGCCCTGGAGCTCATGCCTGCCTCTGCCTCCCATGTTCTGAGACAACAGGCATGCATGCGCCAACACCACCCGGCTCCATTGCATTTTGCGCAATGCTCTGTTTGTTTTAAATGCTGAGGCGCTGTCACACAGAAAAGAGTGTAATTTATGAGAACAACACACCATCATCCAGGCGCTGTGGTGCTCGCTGGATGATACCATCACCAGGGCAATATTGGCCCTGCCACTCCAGTACTGGCACCTGCCATGGAGGAGGTGGGCGGTGCTCTCCCTCTCCACCTGGCGGGTGTGACAGCCAAGTTTTTGTGTTTGGTTTTGTTTCTGTCTCCCACTACCACATTCCCCACACCATCCACCCAGAGACAGGGATTCTCCATGTAGCGTTGGCTATCCAGTCCTGGGCTCCCTTTGTAGACCAGGCTGGCCTTATACTCACAGCGATCTGCCTGCCTCTGCCTCCTGAGTGCTGCAATTAAAGTCATGCACCACAATGCCATGCCTGGCTTAGTTTTTGTTTTTGTTTTCCTTTGCCTTTAATCCCAGCAGTTGGGAGACAGAGGGGAGAGAATCACTTGCACTTGAAAGTCCAGGACAGGGAAGGCTACACGGGAAACCTTGTCTGGAAACAAACAAGCAAGCAAGCAAGAAAAAACTACAATTTCTTTAACACAAGAAAAGTTCTAGTTCCAAACTAGGTCAGTATACACAGCGATTTTCAAGACAGACAGGAATACATAGAGAGACTCTGTCTCCAAAATAGTTTAAACACTGTGTAAGTAGATAAGTAAGTAAGTAAATACATCGATGATAGATAGATAGATAGATAGATAGATAGATAGATAGGATTAAAGGCATGTGCCACCATGCCTGGCTAAATATTTAATTCTTTACTCAACTATTTAAAAAGGATAAACTATTCCTTTATTTAGTGAATTCTCCGTACTATACTAATACATAAACACATAGATGTTAGACACTTACATACATACACACATAGATAGAAAATAGATAATTAGATAGATAGATAGATAGATAGATAGATAGATAGATACAAAACACACAGGCAGACAAATGGAGACCAATCTTCATAGTTACCTCATTTGATCACAGCAGAGTCAAGCAGCCTGGTCTAGGTAGAGCCAGTTACCTTCTAAAATTTATTAGTCATCAGTCAGTACTGAATCTATTTATTAGCAATGCAGCAGTGACACTATAACCAGCCCAAAAAATCAATATGATTATATACCCAGCAAGGGGGGGGGAGAGGGAGAGGGAGAGAGAGAGAGAGAGAGAGAGAGAAGGGGGAGACTTGTGTGAGGAGGCTCTCTCTCCTTATCTAGAAACTATACACACCCTTACAATAAAAAAAGAAGCAGAAATAAATAAAATAACCAACCAACAAACAAATATTAACAACCATACAAAAAAGAAAACTACAAGCAGTCATTATTTTTGGAATATAATTTACAGGGGAAAGAAATGTGTGGATTCACATACAGGCTCAAACATGAACAGGAGACCAATGAGACCAAAAGACAGAGCAGCCAATGCCTGTTCTTATCGTTAAGGGTACTATATATGTGAAATGGTTTGGGGTCCTTCCTAGTCCCCTCTAGCAAGACCTAGAAGTGACTGACTTAAGGTGACATCAGGAAGCAGTCCATTTCTTGAAGCGGAAAGAAATGGGTCTGGGAGTGAGATAGGTAGGAAGGAAAGAAGGAAGAATGGGGTCAAAAACCAATCTGAGCACGTCAGAGGCGGTGGTCATAGCTAGAGACTGTGAATGATCACTCAGCTGTGGATTAATTTTTAACACCAGTGGGGGGTGCCGACGCACACACACACACACACACACACACACACACACACACACACACACACACGATGACACAAGAAAAGCTCCAATGAGTGCAGTTACAAAGAGAGAATTGGTTGTTTTGTTATTTATCTTTAAAGATGTGTGTGTATTCACATGCACGCTAGGGTGTATATAAGTCTTAGAAGAATCACATATGTACACGTTAACAAACCATTTCTAGTTTAGATCCTCCAGGTCCCCATCTACCTATGGAACACGCCAGATTTCCATTGAGCCCTATTTTGCTCTCTTAAAAATGAGACCACAGGAGGCACACCAGACCTCCCTCTCTGCTGGGGCCTTTCATTTTGTTTTTCTCTCTTTCTGTTTTAGATTGATTTCTGGATTAAGTGTGGAGTGTTCTGCTTGCCTCTTAGGACATTTGGAAGAGCAGCCAGTGTTTTAACCCCTCCTGAGGCATTTTTTAATTTTACTTCGTTTTATTTTATTTCTTTTTGTGGTTTTCAAGACAGGGTTTCTCTGTGTAACAGCTCTGACTGCCCTGGAGCTCATGCCTGCCTCTGCCTCCCATGTTCTGAGACAACAGGCATGCATGCGCCAACACCACCCGGCTCCATTGCATTTTGCGCAATGCTCTGTTTGTTTTAAATGCTGAGGCGCTGTCACACAGAAAAGAGTGTAATTTATAAGAACAACACAGCATCATCCAGGCGCTGTGGTGCTCGCTGGATGATACCATCACAAGGGCAATATTGGCCCTGCCACTCCAGTACTGGCACCTGCCATGGAGGAGGTGGGCGGTGCTCTCCCTCTCCACCTGGCGGGTGTGACAGCCAAGTTTTTGTGTTTGGTTTTGTTTCTGTCTCCCACTACCACATCCCCCACACCATCCAACCAGAGACAGGGATTCTCCGTGTAGCGTTGTCTATCTAGTCCTGGGCTCACTTTGTATACCATACTGGCCTTAAACTCACAGCGATCGGCCTGCCTCTGCATCCCGATTGCTAGGATTAAAGGCATGCACCACTATGCCATGCCTGGCTTAGTTTTTGTTTTTGTTTTCCTTTGCCTTTAATCCCAGCAGTTGGGAGACAGAGGGGAGAGAATCACTTGCACTTGAAAGTCCAGGACAGGGAAGGCTACACGGGAAACCTTGTCTGGAAACAAACAAGCAAGCAAGCAAGAAAAAACTACAATTTCTTTAACACAAGAAAAGTTCTAGTTCCAAACTAGGTCAGTATACACAGCGATTTTCAAGACAGACAGGAATACATAGAGAGATTCTGTCTCCAAAATAGTTTAAACACTGTGTAAATAGATAAGTAAGTAAGTATCATCTATCGATGATAGATAGATTGATAGATAGATAGATAGATAGATAGATAAAAAGACAGATAGAATTAAAGGCATGTGCCACCATGCCTGGCTAAATATATAATTCTTTACTCAACTATTTAAAAAGGACAAACATGTCCTTTATTTAGTGTATTCTCCGTAGTATACTAATACATAAATACATAAATGTTAGATACATACATACATACAAACATAGATAGATAGATAGATGGATAGATAGATAGATAGATAGATAATACACACACAGACAGACAAATGGATACCAATCCTCATAGTTCCCTCGTTGGATCACAGCAGAGTCAGGCAGACTGGTCTAGGTAGTGCCAGCTCCCTTCTAATGTTTATTAGTCATCAGTCAGTACTGAATCTATTTATTATCAATGCAGCAGTGACTCTATAACCAGCCCAGAAAATCAGCATGATTCTATACCTAGCACGAGAGGGGGGAGGGGGAGAGAGAGAGAGAGAGAGAGAGAGAGAGAGAGAGAGAGAGAGAGAGAGAATTGTGTGAGGAGGCTCTTTCTCCTGATATAGAAAGTATACCCACCCTTTCAATAAAAAAGAGAAGAAGAAAAAAAGTAAATAACCAAGCAACCAACAAACAATTAACAACAACAACAACAACAAAAGACCACTACAAGCGGTCATTTGTTTTGGAATATAATTTACAGGGGAAAGAAATGTATAGGTTCACATACAGGCTCTATCATAAACAGGAGAGCAACGAGACTAAAAGACAGAGCAGCCGATGCCTTTTCTTATCGTTCAGGGTACTATTTATGTGAAATGGTTTGGGGTCCATCCTAGTCCCCTCTAGCATGACCTAGAAGTGACTTATTTAAGGTTTTCAGGAAGCAGTCCTCTTGAAGAGGAAAGAAATGGCTGCTGAGAGTGAGATAGGTAGGAAGGAAAGAAGGAAGAACGGGGTCAAAAACCAATCTCAGCACGTCAGAGGCAGTGGTCATAGCTAGAGACTGTGACTGATCACTCAGCACATACACACACACAGACACACACACACTCACATACACAAACACACACACGCGCGCGCGCGCGATGAAACAAGAAAATCTACAATGAGTGCATTTATAAAGACAGAATCGGTTGTTTTGTTATTTATCTTTAAAGATGTGTGTGTGTTCGTATGCATGCTGGGCTGTATATAAGTCTTAGAAGAATCACATATGTACACTTTAACAAACCATTTCTAGTTTAGATCCTCCAGGTCCCCATCTACCCATGGAACACGCCAGATTTCCATTGAGCCCTATTTTGCTCTTTTAAAAATGAGACCACAGGAGCCACACCAGACCTCCCTCTCAGCTGGGGCCTTTCATTTTGTTTTTCTCTCTTTCTGTTTCTGCTTAATTTCTGGATTAAGAGTGGAGTGTTCTGCTTGCCTCTCAGGACTTTTGGAAGAGCAGCCAGTGCTTTTAACCCCTCCTGAGGCATTTTTTACTTTTATTTCGTTTCTTTTTATTTCTTTTTGTGGCTTTTCGAGACAGGGTTTCTTTGTGCAACAGCTATGGCTGTCCTGGAACTCACGGAGACCCAGCGGCCTCTGCCTCCCAAACGCCGGGAGTAAAGGCGGGTGTGATGTCGCATGCCTTTAATCCCAGCACTCAGGAGGCAGCGGCAGACGGATCGCTGTGAGTTCAAGGCCAGCCTGGTCTACAAAGTGAGTCCAGGAAGGCCAAGGCTAAAACAGAGAAACCTTGGCTCGAAAAAATATATATATTAGAAGGAGAAGAAGGAAGAGGAGGAGGAGGAGGAAAGGAAGGAAGAAAGGAAAGAGCCAGGCCTGGTGGCAGCAATGCACTGAATATTTAAATTTTTCATGGCATTAGTCATAAGAAAAAAAATAAAATAAAGCAGATATAATTAATTGTCCTGGCATGCACCACCAGGCCCTGCTTCCTTTCATTTCATTTATTTATTTACTTATTGATATTGGTTTTTTGAGACAGGGTTTCTCTGGGTAGCCTTGGGTGTCCTGGAACTCTGTTTTTAGACCAGGCTGGTCTCAAACTCACAGAGATCCACCTACCCCTGCCTCCCAAGTGCTGGGATGAATGGCGTGTGCCACCATGCTGGTCCTTTCAGCTCTTTATCTCCAAGAAAGTTTCTAGGTAGTCCTGGGAGTTCCAACCTTAGTCCATCTACACATCAGTTTCAAAGACAGCCAGAGGGGGGCAGAGAGAGAGAGAGAGAGAGAGAGAGAGAGAGAGAGAGAGAGAGAGTCTATCTCCACAAACCTTAGATAAGTAAGATACACAGACAGAAAGACAAATGGAGGCCAAGCATCATAGTTTCCTCATGTAATCACAGCAGAGACAGGTGGACTTCTGTGTTTGGTTTTTCCAAGTACATATTTAAGTCTTTATTCAGCTATCTATCAAGGATAAACTGGTCCTTTATTTAGTGTAGTCTCCGTACCCCACGTGGAACCATTGAAATCCCTAACTAGATGAGGCCTGCCTCCAGCTCACAGAGTTTCACCTGCCTCTGCCTTCAGAGCTATGGGATTCAAGGCCTATAGGACCACACAGAGCTGGCTTCTTTAAGTTCTGGTTTCAGAACTTAACCCCAATGTGCATGTACAGAATTATAGGGAAGCCTCTTCTGATCTACACAGTTCCCTCGCTCCATGAAAAGACAAACCACATAAAGGCTTAACTCGCTCTCTGAAAACAAAAAAAAAAATTAAGAGCTGGATGGAGAGGTGGCTCGGAGGTTAAGAGCACTGACTGCCCCTCCAGAGGTCCTGAGTTGCGTTCCCAGCGAGCACACGGTGGCTCACAGCCATCTATAATTTGATCTAACGTCCTCCTCTGGCGTGCAGGCATACACGCAGGCAGATGGAGCACTGTACACATAATAATGAATAAATATTTTAAATTGAAAATAAACTTTTAAATTAACCATAATGACAGGGGGAAAAAAACTAGTTCAGAATCTTTCAGTAGCCAGGCGGTGGTGGCACACGCTTTTCTTTCATCCCAGCACTCGGGAGGCAGAGACAGGTGGGTTGTTGTGAGTTTGAGGCCAGCCTCGTTTACACAGCGGGTCCAGGACAGCTAAGGTTCCATAAAGAAACGCTGTCTTCTGGAACCAAAACCAAAACCAAACCAAAAGAAACAAAAAAAAAATTAGACCGAGGAGCTACACCAGACCTCTGAGACGGTTCCTTTCATTTTATTTGCCTTTATTTCATTTTATTTTTTTTCTATTTCTTTTTTTTGGGGGGGTGGGGGGCAAGGGATTCGTTTTTCACGTTAGGGTTTCTCTGTGTAGCCTTGACTGTCCTGGACTTACTTGCTTTTGTAGACCAGGCTGTCCTAAAATTTACAGCAATCCGACTGCCTCTTCCTCCCAAGTGCTGGGATTATTGGCGTGCGCCACCACCGCCTGGCCTTATTTTAATTTTTTCTGTGCATCACTCGGTATGAATGTGTCAGATCCCTTGGTAGTGGCGTTACAGACAGTTGTGAGCTGCCGTGTGGGTGTTGGGAATCCAGCCCAGGTCCTTTGGAAGAGCTGACAGTGCTCCTCACCAACGATCCATCTCTCTAGTCCCATTTGCTTTGTCTTCATGCTCTCTTTCGTTTGAATTCTGAGGCACCACCACACAGGGGGAAAAAAATCTTCCGAAGTGATCTTCTCTGTTCTCTGTGTTTACCATCCCTCTAGATGGCAGAGACTTAAATCCAATTCACACGGGGTGGGGGGCAGGGGGCGGAGCGGAGGGCCGGGGCCGTGGCGAGCTGGTGGCGGGGGGCGCGGGGGGATTTTTAGGAGCCTCTCACCCCTGACCTAGAAAGTACCCTTTAAATTAAAAGTGTAAAAAAAACCGTACTACAAACACACATTTGTTTTGGAATATAATTTATGGTAGAAAGCATTGTGTGGGTTCGCATACAAGCCCAAACATACACAAGAGACTGGATAGATCAAAAGGCAGAGCAGCCGATGCTTGTTCTTTTTGTTCAGGGTACTATTTATGTGAAATGGGTTGGAGTCCTTCGTAGTCCCCTCTACAATGACCTAGAAGTGTGACTGTCTTAAGCTGAAATCAGGAAGCAGTCCATTTCTGCAAAAGGAAAGAAAGGGTTGTTATGAGTTCAAGGTCCAGCCTGGTCTACAAAGTGAGTCCAGGATGGCCAAGGCTACACAGAGATACCCTGTCTCGGAAAAAAAACAAACAAACAAAGAAGCATAAAAAAATCTTAAAAGAATCCCACACTCATCTGCCGGGTATGGTATGGTGGCGCACGCCTTTAATCCCAGCACTTGGGAGGCGAGGCCGGTGGATCACTGTGAGTTCGAGGCCAGCCTGGTCTATAAAGTGAGTCCAGGACAGCCAAGGCTACACAGAGAAACCTTGTCTCGAAAAACCAAAAAAAAAAAAAAGAGAGAGAGAGACATATGGTTAGAGAGACCCTAAGACAGAGGAGCCATGAATAGAGAAACGGATCATTTTATTTTCAGTAATTACAACAGAAAACACAAATAGAATTGACTGGTGTGGAACTTTTCCTGTGTCTCAGGAAGACTTATTTAGTTAGTTTTGGGTTCTTTGAGAGCTAGTTTCTTTGTGTAGCCTTGACACACAAGCGCACACACACACACACACACACACACACACAAATGGGGGGCCAAGCATGAAGGGCAAAGGAGAGAGAGAGAGAGAGAGAGAGAGAGAGAGAGAGAGAGAGAGAGAGAGAGAGAGAAACCCTATGTAAAATAACGTGTCTGTCTGGAGTTCACGGTGTAAAGAAGGTGAGATATCCATAGGGACTTATGAATATCTGTGGGAGTCAGAGGGAGACAGATAGACTGTGAATTCAGGTGGCTAGTCTGGCCTAAATAGTGAATTCAGAGACAATAAAGGCTACATAAAGAGATTGACCCTGTCTGTGAAAATCCAAACAAACAGCAAACAAATGAGTGTTTTCCTGTGAAACATGAAAATGCCCGACTTTCATATCAGCCAGCCATGAAGGCTGCTCGACCTCCACTTCCAAGGAGAAGTAGGGTGTAACTGGAAGATAATTAAGAGATAAGCAATCAAGCAGGAGCCTCACCCACCCTTTCTGACACAAGGTCAAAGGGTAACCTTCAACTTTTGCTTTTTTTCCTTTGAAAGGAATAGGCCTTGTTCTGGCCTGTAAGTCTGTCTGTGTGTGTGTGTGTGTGTGTGTGTGTGTGTGTATGTGTGTGTGTGTATGTGTGTCTTTTTCCCCAAAAACAGGGTTTCTCTGTGTAGCCTTGGCTGTCTTGTCCTGGACTCTCTCTGTCGACCGGGCCCACCTCAAAATTATAAAGATCCCCCTGCCTCTGCTTCCTGATTACTGGCATTAAAGGCCTGCACCACCATGCCTAGCTTTGTTTCTGTTCCCCCAACCCCCACTGCTCACATAAAAGTCCATCCATATGAGTCTGGTGTCTGAGAGTGGTCAGTGAGTGGCCACTCTTGAACACATAACCAAAACAAAACAAAACCAAATTACCAAACGGGAAAGGCAAAAGCAGGCCAAACTCTGTTTCCAGGCCAGACTGGCCTACAGCAAATGTTCAAAGACAGCCATGCCCATCACAAACAAGCCTGTCTGGTTTGGATGGTTGGTTGGGTGTTTTTGTTTTTGTTTTTGTTTTTGTTTTTGTTTTGAGGCAGGTTTTCTCTGTGTAGCCTTGGCTATCTTGGACTGACTTTGTAAACCAGGCTGGGCTCGATCTAACAGAGATCTACCTGCATCTGCTTCCAGAGTGCTGGGATTGAATGTCTGTGTGTTTTTAATTCCCTGTTACTTTATTGTCCATTCAATTTGATTTTATGAGGTAGCGCTCTCTCTCTCTCTCTCTCTCTCTCTCTCTCTCTCTCTCTCTCTCTCTCTCTCTCTCTGTGTGTGTGTGTGTGTGTGTGTGTGTGTGTGTGTGTGTGTATAGGACCATGTGTGGTCTGATACTGTCATCCTTTATGATTACTCATACAAACTATGATTGAACATTAGACTCTGATGAGTGGTTAACCCAAACCCTAACCAGGCCAACCCCTCAGGCCATACAAAGTGAAAGTAGAATAAACAGAGAGCTGTGAAAACAGGGGAAACCTTTCTTCTCTAACAGGGAGGCCCAAGTGAAAGAGAGCGAAAGTGACCTCCTGACAAATCAGTTAGTGGAAAATCAGTAAGGGAAGGCAGCATCAGGAAGGGAGGATCCTTTTGAAAACACTTCACCGCTTGGGGTCCCTCCTTTGTTGTGTCTGCTGTTGCCACCAATGCTGTTCCTGTC
The DNA here is from genome assembly GCF_964271855.1 of Acomys minous. Taxonomy (NCBI): domain Eukaryota; kingdom Metazoa; phylum Chordata; class Mammalia; order Rodentia; family Muridae; genus Acomys; species Acomys minous. The sequence goes on along the minus strand of NW_028182121.1, from coordinate 100,743 downwards.
CAGCCCCAACTTCTGGTCTCAGACTAAATACAGAGTTAGAGCAAATTAAAGCACCAGTCCAATGGTGCTAGAGATGATATTCTCTTTCCAGCTGCTGGGTGCTGACATGACAGGCATGCATGGATTAAGTGCATGTAGTACTAAGAGGATGGAGCCCATGGCTTTGTAAGCACCCTTGGCCATAGCTTCCCCTTCCCCTTCCCCTCTGCACCCCAACTTAGGTAAAGGCGGTGGAACAACCATCCATGAGGCTTGCCCCCACAGGGCAGTTCCAGAGAAATCAGACAGCCTCACGCAGACATACTTGCATTCAAAATTGAAATAGAAAGGACAGAAAAACAAACCAAAACAACAACAACAACAACAAACCGATGCACATAAAAACAATAAAGAAAATAAGGAGAAATGAAATATGGATTTACAGAGAAAGAAAAAGGAAAAAAAAGCCAAAGTAAAAATACAAAAACCATATGATTAGGTATCAGGGAGACCTTCCCTAAGACAGGCAGAGCAGCAATGAATTGATCATTTTAATTTTCATGTTATTAGTTGTAATTAACCCCAGCACTCAGTAGACAGAGGCAAAAGAGGCAAGCAGATCTTTGTCTACAACAGAGAAGCCCTGTCTCAAACAGAAGGAAACAAAAAACACTAAACAACAACAACAATAGACACACAGATAAAGAAATCATTTAAAGGGAAGACATGAAATATGGATTTACAGAGAAAGAGAGAGAGAGAGAGAGAGAGAGAGAGAGAGAGAGAGAGAGGTAAAAGTAAAAAAACAGAACAGTAGCAACAACAACAACAAAAGCCAAAACCTTAGGTTCAGGGAGACCCTAAGGCAGAGCAGCAAGGAACTGATCACTTTATTTTTCATTACATTAGTTGTAATTAAAACCTGAAATAAGACTACCACACCTCTAATGCCAGCACTTGGGAGGCAAAACTAAGAGGATCGCTGTGAGTTGGAGGGCAGCCTGGTCTCCAAAGCAAGTCCAGGACAGCCAAGGCTACATGAGAAACCCTGTCAGGAAACAAACAAGCTAACAAACAACTACAATTTCTTTAACCCCAAGAAAAGGTCTAGCTCCAACCTAGTATGCACAACGATTTCCGAGACAGACAGGAATACATAGAGAGACACTGTCTCCAAAATAACTTAGGAGATAAGTAAGTAAGCAAGCAAGCAAGCAAGCAAATACATAGGTGATATATAGATACATGATTACAGACACACAGACAGACAAATGGAGACCAATCCTCATAGTTCCCTCATTTGATCACGGCAGAGTCAGGCAGCCTGTTCTACGTAGTGTTGGCTAGAATGTTTATTAACAATTAGTACGACTTCTATTTATTAGTAATGCAGTGGCTCATGCCTTTCTTTAATTCCAGCACTCAGGAAGCAGAGGCAGGTGGACTGCTGTGAACTCAAGGCCAGGCTGTTCTACAAAGTGATTCCAGGACAGCCAAGGCTACACAGAGAAACCCTGTCTCCAAAAACCAAAACCAAAAAAGAAAAAAGAGAAAAAAGAAAAAAGAAACAACCGAAGAGACATTAAATAAAAAAATAAAAATAAATAAATAAATAAATAAAATTACAAACATTGTTCATGTGTGACAAAACAGGGGCCACACATGCCCAGAAGAAAGAAAGAAGGAAAAAAAGAAAAAGGGAAAGAAGGAAGGAAGGAAGGAAGGAAGGAAGGAAGGAAGGAATGAGGGAAGGAAGGGTGAAAAAAATTAAATATCTCAGACTGTGTGCACAAAAATACATGGGTTGTGGGCATGGGGGGGCAGTGTTGAGTGGGTGGGGAGGGGGGAGAACGCAGCTCATTAGACAGGCCCTCATTGTCCTGCCTCTGTGTTCCATGAACACTCAAATCTCTTACAACTCAGTGAATCGCAAAAAGAAAAAGAAAAAAGAAAGAGGAAAGGAAAGGAAAAAATTCCCGACTATACATTGATGCAACCACTCACTACCTTATGATTTGTCTGATTCTTCAAGATTCTTCTGTGGTGAACTGATGTGAGATCACTCACCTGTATGCTTATGTGTACCCTGGTCTGACTTAGAAGTCAGAGATCTGCCTTCACAGTGCATGGATTAAAGCAATGAACTACCAGGGCCAATTTGATTTCATTTTTTGGGTGTTTTTGGGTTGTTTTTTTTTTTTTTTTTTGGTTTTTTGAGACAGGGTTTCTCTGTGTAGCCTTGGCTGTCCAGGACTCGCTTTGTAGACCAGGCTGGCCTGGAGCTCACAGCGATCCGCCTGCCTTTGCCTCCCGAGTGCTGGGATTAAAGGCGTGTGCAACTGATGCTCAGCCAAACAAATAAAGGTGGGTGTGTGTGCCCACACAAGCAAGACCACACTCAGCCTCCTTTCATTTCTTTACCTTCCATTGATCTAAGTCTGGGTTTCTAGTGTTCAGTGTGTGGCTAATCTTGAACCCATAATGCTGTCACTTTATTATATGTTTAGTTTAAAGTCAAATTCTCTGACGGTGTTCACCAAAATGAAGCCACCTTCTGGAGGGCAGATATCACGGTGGCTTACCTCACCAATATGGAAGCAGTCCTGGGACATACTTTTCAAGGTCGTTTACTCTGGAGGACCAAAACTTAAACCCAATTTGCATGTGTGGAATTCTGAGGAAGTTCTCCTAATCTACACAGTACCCTCGCTGTGTGAAAAGAAAATCAACCAAACTGTTTAACTCCCCGCCTTTTTAAAAAATTGTTTATTAATTAATAAAAATTTTAGAAGGAAACCGGGCCTGATGTCGCATGCCTTTAATCCCAGCACTCGGGAGGCAGAGGCAGGCGGATCACTGTGAGTTCAAGGCCAGCCTAGTCTACAAAGTGAGTCCAGGATGGCCAAGGCTAACACAGAGAAACCTTGTCTCGAAAAAAAATGTACATATTAGAAGGAGGAGAAGGAAGAGGAGGAGGAGGAGGAAAGGAAGGAAGAAAGGAAAGAGCCAGGCCTGGTGGCAGCAACGCACTGAATATTTAAATTTTTCATGGCATTAGTCATAAGAAAAAAAATAAAATAAAGCAGATATAATTAATTGTCCTGGCATGCACCACCAGGCCCTGCTTCCTTTAATTTCATTTATTTATTTACTTATTGATATTGGTTTTTTGAGACAGGGTTTCTCTGGGTAGCCTTGGGTGTCCTGGAACTCTGTTTTTAGACCAGGCTGGTCTCAAACTCACAGAGATCCACCTACCCCTGCCTCCCAAGTGCTGGGATGAATGGCGTGTGCCACCATGCTGGTCCTTTCAGCTCTTTATCTCCAAGAAAGTTTCTAGGTAGTCCTGGGAGTTCCAACCTTAGGTCATCTACACATCAGTTTCAAAGACAGCCAGAGGGGGGCAGAGAGAGAGAGAGAGAGAGAGAGAGAGAGAGAGAGAGAGAGAGAGAGAGAGTCTATCTCCACAAACCTTAGATAAGTAAGATACACAGACAGAAAGACAAATGGAGGCCAAGCATCATAGTTTCCTCATGTAATCACAGCAGAGACAGGTGGACTTCTGTGTTTGGTTTTTCCAAGTACATATTTAAGTCTTTATTCAGCTATCTATCAAGGGTAAACCGGTCCTTTATTTAGTGTAGTCTCCGTACCCCACGTGGAACCATTGAAATCCCTAACTAGATGAGGCCTGCCTCCAGCTCACAGAGTTTCACCTGCCTCTGCCTTCAGAGCTATGGGATTCAAGGCCTACAGGACCACACCGAGCTGGCTTCTTTAAGTTCTGGTTTCAGAACTTAACCCCAATGTGCATGTACAGAATTATAGGGAAGCCTCTTCTGATCTACACAGTTCCCTCGCTGCTCCATGAAAAGACAAACCACATAAAGGCTTAACTCGCTCTCTGAAAACGAAAAACAAAAATTAAGAGCTGGATGGAGAGGTGGCTCAGAGGTTAAGAGCACTGACTGCCCCTCCAGAGGTCCTGAGTTGCGTTCCCAGCGAGCACACGGTGGCTCACAGCCATCTATAATTTGATCTAACGTCCTCCTCTGGCGTGCAGGCATACACGCAGGCAGATGGAGCACTGTACACATAATAATGAATAAATATTTTAAATTGAAAATAAACTTTTAAATTAACCATAATGACAGGGGGAAAAAAACTAGTTCAGAATCTTTCAGTAGCCAGGCGGTGGTGGCACACGCTTTTCTTTCATCCCAGCACTCGAGAGGCAGAGACAGGTGGGTTGTTGTGAGTTTGAGGCCAGCCTCGTTTACACAGCGGGTCCAGGACAGCTAAGGTTCCATAAAGAAACGCTGTCTTCTGGAACCAAAACCAAAACCAAACCAAAAGAAACAAAAAAAAAATTAGACCGAGGAGCTACACCAGACCTCTGAGACGGTTCCTTTCATTTTATTTGCCTTTATTTCATTTTATTTTTTTTCTATTTCTTTTTTTTGGGGGGGTGGGGGGCAAGGGATTCGTTTTTCACGTTAGGGTTTCTCTGTGTAGCCTTGACTGTCCTGGACTTACTTGCTTTTGTAGACCAGGCTGTCCTAAAATTTACAGCAATCCGACTGCCTCTTCCTCCCAAGTGCTGGGATTATTGGCGTGCGCCACCACCGCCTGGCCTTATTTTAATTTTTTTCTGTGCATCACTCGGTATGAATGTGTCAGATCCCTTGGTAGTGGCGTTACAGACAGTTGTGAGCTGCCGTGTGGGTGTTGGGAATCCAGCCCAGGTCCTTTGGAAGAGCTGACAGTGCTCCTCACCAACGATCCATCTCTCTAGGCCCATTTGCTTTGTCTTCATGCTCTCTTTCGTTTGAATTCTGAGGCACCGCCACACAGGGGGAAAAAAAATCTTCCGAAGTGATCTTCTCTGTTCTCTGTGTTTACCATCCCTCTAGATGGCAGAGACTTAAATCCAATTCACACGGGGTGGGGGGCAGGGGGCGGAGCGGAGGGCCGGGGCCGTGGCGAGCCGGTGGCGGGGGGCGCAGGTGGGGGGATTGTGAGGAGCCTCTCACCCCTGACCTAGAAAGTACCCTTTAAATTAAAAGTGTAAAAAAAAACAATACTACAAACTCACATTTGTTTTGGAATATAATTTATGGTAGAAAGAAATGTGTGGGTTCCCATAGAAGCCCAAACATGCACAAGAGACTGGATAGATCAAAAGGCAGAGCAGCCGATGCCTGTTCTTATCGTTCAGGGTACTATTTATGTGAAATGGGTTGGAGTCCTTCCTAGTCCCCTCTACCATGACCTAGAAGTGTGACTGTCTTAAGCTGAAATCAGGAAGCAGTCCATTTCTGGAAGAGGAAAGAAAGGGGTGCTATGAGTTCAAGGGCCAGCCTGGTCTACAAAGTGAGTCCAGGATGGCAAAGGCTACACAGAGAAACCCTGTCTCGAAAAACAACAACAGAAAAACAAACAAACATAAAAAAATCTTAAAAGAATCCCACACACATCTGCCGGGTAAGGTATGGTGGTGCACGCCTTTAATCCCAGCACTCGGGAGGCAGAGGCACGTGGATCGCTGTAAAAATTCAGGACTAGCCAGACTGGTCTACAAAGCGAGTCCAGGACATCCAAGGCTAACACAGAGAGACCCTGTCTCGAAAAGCCAAAAAAGAAAAAAGGAAAAAAAACAAAAAAAAAGAATCTGACATCTAAACATTAACCAACCATTACCTAGTTTACAGCCTACAGGTGCCCATCTATCTACCCATGGAACAGGCCACACATTTCCACTGAGTTCTGCATTAAGTATGCAATGTCCTGCCTGCATCTCCACCTGCGGGCCAGGAGAGGGCGCCAGGTCTCCTCATAAATGGTTGTGAGCCACCACGTGGCTGCTGGGAACTGAAGGCTATACCTTCCCAAGAGCAGCCAGTGCTCTTCAACCCTGACGCATTTTTATTTTTGTTATTTTTATTTTTTATGTTTGTGGTTTTTCGAGACAGGGGTTCTCTGTGCAACAGCTCTGGCTGTCCTGGAACTCACGGAGATCCACCGGCCTCTGCCTCCCAAGCACCAGGAGTAAAGGTGTGCGCCGCCATTTTATGTCTCTTAATGCTCTCTTTGGTTTAAATGCTGAGGTGCTGTCACACAGAAAGGAGTATAACTTATAAGAAAAATGCACCATCATCCAGACGCTGTGGCGCTCGCTTTTAGATAAAAATTATGACATGGATGGGGAAAAACAGGACAAATAAAGCAACAACCCAAAAATGCACATAAAATTTACTGAATCATTAATAAAGAATAAGCAATGAAACATGGGCTTACAAACAGGCAAAAAGATAAAGAAAGAGACATATGGTTAGAGAGACCCTAAGGCAGAGTAGCCATGAATTGAGAACCTGATCATTTTATTTTCGCTAATTACAACAGAAAACACAAATAGAATTGACTGGTCTGGAACTTTTCCTGTGTCTCAGGCAGACTTATTTAGTTAGTTTTGGCTTCTTTGAGAGCTAGTTTTTTTGTGTAGCCTTCACACACACACACACACACACACACACACACACACACGGGAGGGGGGCAGGGAGGGGGGAAGCATGAAGGGGGAAGGAGAGAGAGAGAGAGAGAGAGAGAGAGAGAGAGAGAGAGAGAGAAACCCTGTGTAAAATAACGTGTCTGTCTGGAGTTCAGGGTGTAAAGAAGGTGAGCTATCCATAGGGCCTTATGAATGTCCATTGGGAGTCAGAGGGAGACAGATAGACTGTGAATTCAGGTGGCTAGTCTGCCCTAAATAGTGAATTCAGAGACAATAAAGGCTACATAAAGAGATTGACCCTATCTGTGAAAATCCAAACAAACAGCAAACAAATGAGAGTTTTCCTGTGAAACATGAAAATGCCCGACTTTCACATCAGCCAGCCATGAAGGCTGCTCGACCTCCACTTCCAAGGAGAAGTAGGGTGTAACTGGAAGATAATTAAGAGATAAGCAGTCAAGCAGCAGCCTCACCCACCCTTTCTGACACAAGGTCAAAGGGTAACCTTCAACTTTTGCTTTTTTTCCTTTGAAAGGAATAGGCATTGTTCTGGCCTGTAAATCTGTATGTTTGTGTGTGTGTCTTCCCCCCCCCCCAAAACAGGGTTTCTCTGTGTAGCCTTGGCTGTCCTGTCTTGGACTCAGTCTGTAGACCGGGCCCACCTCAAACTTATAAAGATCTGCCTGGCTCTGCTTCCTGAATGCTGGGATTAAAGGCCTGCACCACCACACCCAGCTTTGTTTCTGTTTTTGTCTCCCCCCCCCCCAGTGTTCACATACACTTCCATCCATATGAGTCTGGTGTCTGAGAGTGGTCAGTGAGTGGCCACTCTTGAACACATAACCAAAACAAAACAAAACCAAATTACCAAACGGGAAAGGCAAAAGCAGGCCAATCTCTGTTTCCAGGCCAGACTGGCCTACAGTGAAAGTTCAAAGACAGCCATGCCCATCATAAACAAGCCTGTCTGGTTTGGTTGGTTGGTTGGGTTTTTTTGTTTTTGTTTTTGTTTTTGTTTTTGAGGCAGGTTTTCTCTGTGTAGCCTTGGCTGTCTTGGACTGACTTTGTAAACCAGGCTGGGCTCTAACTAACAGAGATCTACCTGCATCTGCTTCCAGAGTGCTGGGATTGAAAGCCCGTGTGTTTTTAATTCCCTGTTACTTTATTGTCCATTCAATTTGATTTTATAAAGTAGCTCTCTCTCTCTCTCTCTCTCTCTCTGTCTGTGTGTGTGTGTGTGTGTGTGTGTGTGTGTGTGTGTGTAAATGACCATGTGGGGTCTGATACCCTCATCCTTTATGATTGCTCATACAAACTATGATTGAACCTTAGACTCTGATGAGTAGCTAACCCAAACCCTAACTGGGCCAACCCCTCAGGCCATACAAAGTGAAAGTAGAATAAACAGAGAGCTGTGAAAACAGGGGAAACCTTCCTTCTCTAACAGGGAGGCCCAAGTGAAAGAGATCGAAAGTGACCTGCCTGACAAATCAGTTAGTGGCAAATCAGTTAGGGAGGGAGGCTCCCTTTGAAAACACTTCACCGCTTGGGGTCCCTCCTTTGTTGTGTCTGCTGTTGCTGCTAATGCTGTTCCCACCCAGCCCCAACTTCTGGTCTCAGACTAAATACAGAGTTAGTGCAAATTAAAGCACCAGTCCAATGGTGCTAGAGATGATCTTCTCTTTCCAGCTGCTGGGTGCTGACATGACAGGCATGCATGGATTAAGTGCATGCAGTACTAAGAGGATGGAGCCCACGGCTTTGGAAGCACCCTAGGCCGTGGCTTCCCCTCCCCCCACCCCCAACTTAGGTAAAGGCGGTGGAACAACCATCCATGAGGCTTGCCCCCACAGGGCAGTTCCAGAGAAATCAGACAGCCTCACGCAGACATACTTGCATGCAAAATCAAAACAAAAAGGACAGAAAAACAAACCAAAAAAACCAACAATAACAAACCGATGCACATAAAAACAATAAGAAGAAAATAAGGAGAAATGAAATATGGATTTACAGAGAAAGAAAAAGGAAAAAAAAAAGCAAAAGTAAAAATACAAAAACCATATGGTTAGGGATCAGGGAGACCTTGCCTAAGACAGACAGAGCAGCAATGAATTAATCATTTTAATTTTCATGTCATTAGTTGTAATTAACCCCAGCACTCAGGAGGCAGAGGCAAAAGAGACTAGCAGATCTTTGTCTACAACAGAGAAGCCCTGTCTCAAACAAAAGGAAACAAAAAACACTAAACAACAACAACAATAGACACACAGATAAAGAAATCATTTAAAAGGGAAGACATGAAATATGGATTTGCAGAGAAAGAGAGAGAGAGAGAGAGAGAGAGAGAGAGAGAGAGAGAGAGAGAGAGAGAAGTAAAAGTAAAAAAATAAAACAGCAACAACAACAACAACAAAACAAAAACAAAAACCTTAGGGTCAGGGAGACCCTAAGGCAGAGCAGCAAGGAACTGATCACTTTATTTTTCATTACATTAGTTGTAACTAAAACCTGAAATAAGACTACCACACCTCTAATCCCAGCACTTGGGAGGCAAAGCCAAGAGGATCGCTGTGAGTTGGAGGCCAGCCTGGTCTCGAAAGCAAGCCAAGGCTACATGAGAAACCCTGTCAGGAAACAAACAAGCAAACAAAAAACTACAATTTCTTTAATCCCAAGAAAAGGTCTAGCTCCAACCTAGGTCAGTATGCACAATGATTTCCAAGACGGGCAGGAATACATAGAGAGACACTATCTCCAAAATAACTTAGTAGATAAGTAAGCAAGCAAGCAAGCAAATACATAGGTGATATATAGATAGATGATTACAGACACACAGACAGACAAATGGAGACCAATTCTCATAGTTCCCTCATTTGATCACGGCAGAGTCAGGCAGCCTGTTCTACGTAGTGTTGGCTAGAATGTTTATTAACAATTAGTATGACTTCTATGTATTAGTAATGCAGCAGTGACTCTTTAACCAGTCCACAAAATCAGTGTGATTCTATACCCAGCACTAGAGAGAGAGAGAGAGAGAGAGAGAGAGAGAGAGAGAGAGACAGAGACAGAGACAGAGACAGAGACAGAGAGAGAGAGAGATCTTGACTTGAAGAAATTACTGAAAGCCAAGCGGTGGTGGCCCATGCCTTTCTTTAATTCCAGCACTCAGGAAGCAGACGCAGGTGGACTGCTGTGAATTCAAGGCCAGGCAGGTCTACAAAGTGATTCCAGGACAGCCAAGGCTACACAGAGAAACCCTGTCTCCAAAAGCCAAAACCAAAAAAGAAAAGAAAAAAGAAAAAAGAAACAACCGAAGAGACATTAAATAAAAAAATAAAAGTAAAAAAATAAATAAATAAAATTACAAACATTATTCATGTGTGATAAAACAGGGGCCACACAAGCCCAGAAGAAAGAAAGAAGGAAAAAACAAAAACAAAAAAAGGAAGGAAGGAAGGAAGGAAGGTGAAAAAAAGAATTAAATATCTCAGACTGTGTGCACAAAAATACATGGGGTGCGGGGGGGGGCAGTGTTTGGTGGGTGGGGAGGGGGGAGAAAGCAGCTCATTAGACAGGCCCTCATTGTCCTGCCTCTGTGTTCCATGAACACTCAAATCTCTTACAACTCAGTGAATCGCAAAAAGAAAAAGAAAAAAGAAAGAGGAAAGGAAAGGAAAAAAATTCCCGACTATACATTGATGCAACCAGTCACTATCTTCTGATTTGTCTGATTCTTCAAGATTCTTCTGTGGTGCACTGATGTGAGATCACTCACCTGTATGCTTATGTGTACCCTGGTCTGACTTAGAAGTCAGAGATCTGCCTTCACAGTGCATGGATTAAAGCAATGAACTACCAGGGCCAATTTGATTTCTTTTTTTTTTTTCTTTTTTTCTTTTTCTTTTTTTTTAAATTTTTATTTATTTATTTATTTTTTTTTTTGGTTTTGTGAGACAGGCTTTCTCTGTGTAGCCTTGGCTGTCCTGGACTCGCTTTGTAGACCAGGCTGGCCTTGAACTCACATCGATCCGCCTGCCTCTGCCTCCTGAGTGCTGGGATTAAAGGCATGCGCCACCACGCCCGGCTCCAATTTGATTTCTTGAATTTAGTAATTTTCGTTTTGTATTCCTTCTCGTTTTTTTATACTGTTTATCTATCACATATTTCTTTTTCTGTGTGTCTTCATTTTATTTTCAAAATCCCCCCCCCCGTCTCTCTGAGAGGGATGGATGTGTGTGTGTGTGTGTGTGTGTGTGTGTGTGTGTGTTCGTTTCTCTCTCTTCCCCATCCCCCACCGTGTGGAATGTGCAAGTCAAAGTTCAAACAAAGTTTGGCTCTTGACATCGCCATAATGAAGCCCCCATGTGGACGGCAACCGTCATGGCGTCTGACCTCACCAATATGGAAGCAGCAGCCTTCTCTGTCTTTTTGCTTTGTTTTGTTTCTTAAAAGAGGTTTGTTTCTGTGTAGCTTTGGCTGTCCTGGACTCACTTTGTAGACCAGGCTGGCCTGGAGCTCACAGCGATCCGCCTGCCTCTGCCTCCCGAGTGCTGAGATTAAAGGCGTGTGCAACTGATGCTCAGCCAAACAAATATCTTTTTAAAAAATATACAAATTAAATACATATAAGCATGAACATAATTCACGCGTGATAAAACAGAGGCCACACAAGCTAAATATTTAATTCATTACTCAGCTATTTATAAAGGATAAACTAGTCCTCTATTTAGTGTAGCCTCCGTACTACACTAATACATAAATACAAAGATAATAGATAGATAGACAGACAGATAGATAGATAGATAGATAGATAGATAGGGGAGGCACAGACAGACAAATGGAGACCAATGTTTATTAGTCATCAGTACTGATTCTATTTATTAGTAATGCAGCAGTGACTCTAACCAGTCCACAAAAACAGTATGATTCTACTATACTCAGCACTACAGGCATACAGTGGGGTGGGAGTGCCGGGGGTAGGGAGAGAGGGGGGAGGGAGGGAGAGGGAGAGGGACAGGGAGAGGGAGAGGGAGAGACCTTGACTCAAAGAAATAACTGAAAGCCAGGGGGTGGCGGCGCAGGGCTTTCTTTTATCCCAGGAGAGTCAGGCAGATTGCTGTGAGTTTAAGGCCAGCCTAGTCTACAAACTGAGTCCAGGACAGCCAAGCCTACGCAGAATCCCTGTCTCAAAAAACAGAAACAACAACAACAAAACAAAAAATAAATAAATAAACAACCGTAGAGATGAGTACAAAATAAATGAAAGAATGAATGAATGAATAAAAGTATGAACATAATTCATGCCGGTGTATGTACATGCAGGCAGAGCACTGTATACGTAATAGTCAAGAAATCTTCAAAAAGGAAAAAACAAAACAAAACAAAAAACCCAGTGAATTCTGAGACAATAAAGGCTACATAAAGAGACTGGCACCATCTCTTAAAACGAAACGAAACAAAACAAAAACCATCTGGGCGTGGTGGTGGCACACACCTTTAATCCCAGCACTCACTGCTGAGGCAGGGAGGGGCAGGCAGATCACTGTGAGTTTGAGGCCAGACTGGTCTACAACGTGATTCCAGGACAGCCAAGGCTACTACTCAGAGAAACCCTGTCGGGGGAAGGGGAAGGGGAAGGGGGAGGGGGGACCAAAAACCAAATGAGCGTTTCCCTGTGACACTTGAAAACGGCGGACTTTCCACATCGGCCACGGAGGCCTCTCCACCTCCAAGGAGAAACTAAGGTGTCACTGGAAGGTAATCAAGAGATAAGAAGTTCAGTTACCCACCCTTTCTGGCATAAGGCCAAAGGCTGAGGGAGGAGTGATGATGACCTTCAGATCCTTTTTCACTCAACCCAAGCAGATATTGATAGAATTCGAGCCCGTCTGGGGCGGCCCACGGCTCCCATCCCGGCACTTGGGGGCCAGAGGCTGGTGGGTCGCTCCGAATCGGAGGCGAGCCTGGCATACACAGAGAGGGTTCTGAGAAAGCCACGGCATATTAGGTATGGCCCCTGCGTGCCTGCACCAAAACTGACTCTAAACGTGAAGCCCTTCACTGCACAGAAAAGACAAACCAAAGCAAAATGGCAGACTGGTCTGCAGAGCAAGCTGCGCGACAGCCAGGGCTGTTGCATCGAAACGCTACCCCTGAAAACAAGCAAACACCTACACACAAACACAAAATTGCAGCCCTTGGGAGGTGAGGGCAAGTGAACCTCTGAGTCTGTGTCCAGTTTGGTCTACCGAGTGACTTCCAGGACAGCCACGACTACACAGAGGGAACCTTGACTTTACAGAAAACAGAAAACAAAACAGAAATCCAACACGTAGCCGGGCTTGGTGGCGCCCACCCGTGCCCGCCCGCCATCCATCCCAGCGCTCGGGAGGCAGAGGCGGGCAGGCAGGCTGGCTAAGCGCTGTGACTTCCAGGCAGGCCAGCCTGGTCTACAGAGCGAGTCTGGGGCAGCCAAGGCCACACAGAGAGACCCTGTCTCGAACCCCTCCCACCCAAAAAGCAAAACAATTCCAACATTTGGCAGGCAGAAGACAGTGAATCGCTCGCTCAGTGTGAGTTCGGCCTGCTCTACAGAGTGAGTTCCAAGATGGCCAGGACTACTACACAGAGAAACCCTTGACTGCTGCACAGAAACGAAACAAAACAAAACGAAATTCCAACACTGCAAATCCAGATACAGGGCAATCTCTGTTTCCAGCCCATACTGGTCTACAGAGAAAGTTGCATGACAGTCATGGCTATTACAAGCAAACCCTGCCTGAAAAACAAAATTAACTAACTAGCTAACTAACTAACTAGCTAGCTAGCTAGATAAATGAAGAAATAACAACCTATGTGGAACCAAAACCCAAAGCTTGTTTGCTTTGCTTTCTGTGAGACAGGGTTTCTCTGTGTAGCCTTCATTTATATATATATATATATATATATATATATATATATATATATATATATAATTTTTTAATTTTATTATTGTTTTATTATTGTTATTTTTTTTTGGTTTTTCGAGACAGGGTTTCTCTGTGTAGCCTTGGCCATCCTGGACTCACTTTGTAGACCAGGCTGGCCTCGAACTCACAGCGATCCGCCTGCCTCTGCCTCCCAAGTGCTGGGATTAAAGGCGTGCGCCACCACGCCTGGCTCATTTATTTATCTTATAAGGTAAATATTTAATTCTTTTGAACAAGTATTTAATTCTTTACTCAACTACTTAGAAACGATAAACTATTCTCCATACCCTATGTAACCTTGGAAATCCCTAACTAGATGAGGCCTGCCTCCAGCTCACAGAGTTTCACCTGCCTCTACCTTCAGAGCTATGGGATTAAAGACATACAGGACCACACAGCTGGCTTCTTTAAGTTCTGGTTTCAGAACTTTAACCCAATTTGCATGTGCCGAATGATAGGGTAGCCTCTGCTGATCTGCACAGTCCCCCTTGCTCCATGAACAGACAAACCACATAAATGTTTTAACTCACCGTCTTAAAACAAAACAAACAACAGCAACATAAATAAATAAATAAATAAATAAATAAATAAATAAATAAGAGCTGGAGAGGTGGCTCAGAGGTTAAGAGCACTGACTGCTCCTCCAGAGGTCCTGAGTTGCATTCCCAGCGAGCACACAGTGGCTCACAACCATCTATAATGTGATCTAATGTCTTCCTCTGACAGGCAGGCGTACTAAGCAGGTAGAGAGAGCACTGTATACAAAATAATAAATAAAGACATATTTTTTAAACTGAAAATAAACTTTTAAAGTAATAATAATGACAGGGGAAAAAAAAAACCTAGTTCAGACTAGTTCAGAATCTTTCAGTAGCCAGGCTTTGGTGGCACTCGCTTTTCTTTAATCCCAGCAATCGGGAGGCAGAGACAGATGTATCTTTGTGAGTTTGAGGCCAGCTTGGTCTACACAGTGAGTCCAGGACAGCCAAGGCTACATAGAGAAACCCTGTCTCCAAAACCCAAAACCAAACAAAATTAGACTAAGGAACAACAGCAGACCTCTGAGATGGTTCCTTTTGTTTGAATTCTAAGGCCCAGCCACACAGAAAAGAAATTCTTCAAAAGTGATCTCTGTGTTTACCATTCCTCTAGATGGCAGGGACATAAATCCAATTCACACGTGTGTGTGTGTGTGTGTGTGTGTGTGTGTGTGTGTGTGTGTGTGTGTGAGAGAGAGAGAGAGAGAGAGAGAGAGAGAGAGAGAGAGAGAGAATTGTGTGAGGAGGCTCTCTCTCCTGATATAGAAAGTATACCCTTTCAATAAAAAGGAGAAGAAAAAAATAAGATAAATAACCAACCAACCAATAAACAAACAAATAACAAAAACAACAAAAACAAAAACAAAAACAAAAGCAAAAACCACTACAAGCAGTCATTTGTTTTGGTATATAATTTACAGAAGAAAGAAATGTGTGGGTTCACATACAGGCTCAAACATAAAAAGGAGAACAACGAGACCAAAGGACAGAGCAGCCAATGCCTGTTCTTATCGTTCAGGGTTCTATTCATGTGAAATGGTTTGGGGTCCTCCCTAGTCCCCTCCAGCATGACCTAAAAGGGACTGACTTAAGGTGACATCAGGAAGCAGTCCATTTCTGGAAGAATAAAGAAGTGGGTGCTGTGAGTGAGATAGGTAGGAAGGAAAGAAGGGAAAAGGGGGTAAAAAAACAATCTCAGCACATCAGTGGTGGTGATCATAGCTAGAGACTGTGACTGATCATTCAGCTGAGGATTTTTTTTTTGGTTTTTTGAGACTGGGTTTCTCTGTATAGCCTTGGCTGTCCAGGACTCACTTTGTAGACCTGGCTGGCCTCGAACTCACAGCGATCCGCCTACCTCTGCCTTCCAAGTGCTGGGATTAAAGGCGTGTGCCACCACCGCCCGGCTGAAGATTAATTTTTAACACAAGTGCGTGCGCGCTCGCGCGGGCACACACACACACACACAGACACATACACACACACACACACACACACACACACACACACACACACACACATACACACGATGAAACCAGAAAATCTCCGATGAGTGCAGTTACAAAGACAGAATCGGTTGTTTTGTTATTTATCTTTAAGGATGTGTGTGTATTCGCATGCACGCTAGGGTGTATATAAGTCTTAGAAGAATCACATATGTACACTTTAACAAACCATTTCTAGATTAGATCCTCGAGGTCCCCATCTACCCATGGAACACGCCAGATTTCCATTGAGCCCTATCTCGCTCTCTTAAAAATGAGACCACAGGAGCCACACCAGACCTCCCTCTCAGCTCGGGCCTTTCATTTTGTTTTTCTCTCTTTCTGTTTCAGATTGATTTCTGGAGTAAGAGTGGAGTGTTCTGCTGGCCTCTCAGGACCTTTGGAAGAGCATCCAGTGCTTTTAACCCCTCCTGAGGCATTTTTTACTTTTATTTCGTTTCATTTTATTCCTTTTTGTGGTTTTTCGAGACAGGGTTTCTCTGTGTAACAGCTCTGACTGCCCTGGAGCTCATGCCTGCCTCTGCCTCCCATGTTCTGAGACAACAGGCATGCGTGCGCCAACACCGCCCGGCTCCATTTTATTTTGCATAATGCTCTCTTTGGTTTAAATGCTGAGGCGCTGTCACACAGAAAAGAGTGTAATTCATGAGAACAACACACCATCATCCAGGCGCTGTGGTGCTCGCTGGATGATACCATCACAAGGGCAATATTGGCCCTGCCCCTCCAGTACTGGCACCGGCCGTGGAGGAGGTGGGCGGTGCTCTCCCTCTACACCTGGCGGGTGTGACAGCCAAATTTTGGTGTTTTGTTTTGTTTTGTTTCTGTCTCCCACTACCAACTCCCCCACAACGTCCACACCAAGACAGGGTTTCTCTGTGTAGCGTTGGCTGTCCAGTCCTGGGCTCCCTTTGTAGACCAGGCTGGCCTTAAACTCACAGCGATCTGCCTGCCTCTGCCTCCTGAGTGCTGGGATTAAAGGCATGCACCACTATGCCATGCCTGGCTTTGTTTTTGGTTTTGTTTTCCTTTGCCTTTAATCCCAGCAATTGGGACAAAGAGGTGAGAGAATCACTTACACTTGCAAGTCCAGGACAGGCAAGGCTACATCAGAAACCTTGTCTGGAAACAAACAATCAAGCAAGCAAGAAAGCAAGCAAGCAAACAAAAAACTACAATTTCTTTAACCCAAGAAAAGTTCTAGTTCCAAACTAGGTCAGTATACACAGCGATTTTCAAGACAGACAGGAATACATAGAGAGACACTGTCTCCAAAATAATTTAAACACTGTGTAAGTAGAGAAGTTAGTATGTAAATACATCGATGATAGATAGATAGATAGATAGATAGATAGATAGACAGACAGACAGGATTAAAGGTGTGTGCCACCATGCCTGGCTAAATATTTAATTCTTTACTCAACTATTTAAAAAGGATAAACGAGTCCTTTATATAGTTTACTCTCCGTACTATACTAATACATAAATACATAGATGTTAGATACATACATACATACACACATAGATAGATAGATAGATAGATAGATAGATAGATAGAAAGATAGATAATAGACACACAGACAGACAAATGGATACCAATCCTCATAGTTCCCTCATTAGATCACAGCAGAGTCAGGCAACCTGGTCTAGGTAGTGCCAGCTACCTTCTAATGTTTATTAGTCATCAGTCAGTACTGAATCTATTTATTCGCAATGCAGCAGTGACTCTATAACCAGCCCAGAAAATCAATGTGATTCTATACCCAGTAAGAGAGGGGGGAGGGGAGAGAGAGAGAGAATTGTGTGAGGAGGCTCTCTCTCCTGATCTAGAAAGTATACCCACACTTTCAATAAAAAAGAGAAGAAAAAAATAAAATAAATAACCAACCAACAAACAAACAACAAGAAAAACAAGAAAAAGACCACTACAAGCAGTAATTTGCTTTGGAATATAATTTACAGGGGAACAAATGTGTGGATTCACATACAGGCTCAAACATAAACAGGAGAGCAACGAGAAGAAAAGACAGAGCAGCCGATGCCTGTTCTTATCGTTCAGGGTACTATTTATGTGAAATGGTTTGGTGTCCTTCCTAGTCCCCTCTGGCATGACTTAGAAGTGACTGACTTAAGGTGACATCAGGAAGCAGTCCATTTCTTGAAGAGGAATGAAATAGGTGCTGGGAGTTAGATAGCTAGGAAGGAAAGAAGGAAGAATGGGGTAAAAAAACAATCTCAGTACATCAGAGGCGGTGGTTATAGCTAGAGACTGTGACTGATTTCTCAGCTGGGGATTAATTTATAACACCCGTGCTCCGGTGCCCGCTCACACACACACACACACACACACACACACGATGAAACAAGAAAAGCTCCAATGAGGGCAGTTACAAAGACAGAATCACTTGTTTTGTTATTTATCTTTAAAGATTTGTGTGTGTGTTCGCATGCACGCTGGGGTATATATAAGTCTTAGAAGAATCACATATGTACACTTTAACAAACCATTTCTAGTTTAGATCCTCGAGGTCCCCATCTACCCATTGAACACGCCAGATTTCCATTGAGCCCTATCTCGCTCTCTTAAAAATGAGACCACAGGAGCCACACCAGACCTCCCTCTCAGCTGGGGCCTTTCATTTTGTTTTTCTCTCTTTCTGTTTTAGATTGATTTCTGGATTAATTGTGGAGTGTTCTGCTTGCCTCTCAGGACCATTGGAAGAGCAGCCAGTGCTTTTAACCCCTCCTGAGGCATTTTTTACTTTTATTTTGTTTCTTTTTATTTCTTTTTGTACTTTTCCAAGACAGGGTTTCTCTGTCTAACAGGTCTGATTGCCCTGGAGCTCACGCCTGCCTCTGCCTCCCAAGTTCTGAGACAACAGGCATGCGTGCGCCACCACCGCCCGGCTCCATTTTATTTTGCGTAATGCTTCTTTGGTTTAAATGCTGAACTGCTGTCACACCGAAAAGAGTGTAATTTATGAGAACAACACACCATCATCTGGGCGCTGTGGTGCTTGCTGGATGATACCATGGCAAGGGGAATATTGGCCCCGCCCCTCCAGTACTGGCACCAGCCAAGGAGGAGGTGGGCGGGGCTCCACCTCTCCACTTCGCGGGTGTGACAGCCAAGTTTTGGTTTTTGTTTTGTTTTGTTTCTGTCTCCCACATCCACCACCCCCACACCCTACACCCAGAGACAGCGTTTCTGGGTGTAGCATTGGCTGTCCATTCCTGGGCTCCCTTTGCAGACCAAGCTGGTCTTAAACTCACAGCGATCTGCCTGACTCTGCCTCCAGAGTTCTGGGATTAAAGGCGTAGCCAGACGGAGGTGGCACATGCCTTTTTTTAATCCTAGCACTCGGGAGGCAGAGACAGGTGGATTGTTGTGAGTTTGAGGCCAGCCTCATCTACACAGCGGGTCCACAACAGCCAAGCTTCCATAAAGAAACGCTGTCTTCAGGAACCCAAACCAAAACCAAACCAAAAGAAACAAAAAAATGTAGACCGAGGATCTACACCAGACCTCTGAAACGGTTCCTTTCACTTTATTTATCTTTATTTCATTTCATTATTTTTTTATTTCTTTTTTTTTTTTGGGCGGGGGCAAGGGATTCAGTTTTCACGTTAGGGTTTCTCTGTGTAGCCTTGACTGTCCTGGACTTACTTGATTTTGTAGACCAGGCTGTACTAAAATTTACGGAAATCCGACTGCCTCTGCCTCCCGAGTGCTGGGATTATTGGCATGCGCCACCGCCGCCTGGCCTTATTTGAATTTTTTTCTGTGCATCATTCGGTATGAATGTGTCAGATCCCTTCTAGTGGCGTTACAGACAGTTGTGAGCTGCCATGTGGGTGTTGGGAATCCAACCCAGGTCCTTTGGAAGAGCTGACAGTGCTCCTCACCACTGATCCATCTCTCTAGTCCCATTTGCTTTGTCTTCATGCTCTCTTTCTTTGAATTCTGAGGCAACACCACACAGGGGGGAAAACATTTCTGAAGTGATCTTCTCTGTTCTCTGTGTTTACCATCCCTCTAGATGGCAGGGACTTAAATCTAATTCACATTGGGTGGGGGGCAGGGGGCAGAGCAGAGGGTCGAGGGCGTGGTGGGCCAGGGGTCGGGAGGGGGGAGAGGAGGGGCACTTGCAGGCACGTGGGGGAACAGGGGGGGATTGTGAGGAACCTCTCAACCCTGACCTAGAAATTACCCTTTAAATTAAAAGTGTAAAAAAAACAGTATTACAAACATACATTTGTTTTGGAATATAATTTATGGTAGAAAGAAATGTGTGGGTTCGCATACAAGCCCAAACCTACACAAGAGACTGGAGAGACCAAAAAGCAGAGCAGCCGATGCCTGTTTTTTTTGTTCAGGGTACTATTTATGTGAAATGGGTTGGAGTCCTTCCTAGTCCCCTCTGCCATGACCTAGAAGTGTGACTGTCTTAAGCTGAAATCAGGAAGCAGTCCATTTCTGGAAGAGGAAAGAAAGGGTTGCTATGAGTTCAATGGCCAGCCTGGTCTACTAAGTGAGTCCAGGATGGCCAAGGCTACACAGAGAAACCCTGTCTCAAAAAACAAACAACAAACAAACACACAAAGTTTTAGGTAACACAATGCTTCCCAATGTCTCCTCCCTGTTTCTCTTCCCCACCTCCAGCAAATGACATCACCTCCCCGACCACACACACACACAGAAGGGGGGGGAGCACACATCTGCGATCAGACCTGGAACAAACCAGAAAACTATGGTAGTCTGCTATTTCTGGAGCAAACACTGGACCTCTCTTCAAGGCGATCTGGTGTCTTCTTCTGGCCTGCAGATAAACATAGAGAAATGAGTGAATGAATGAATGAATGAATGAATGAATAAGTAAATAAATAAAATAGCTCCAGGATGAGGTAGAGAAAGATTATGGTGCCCTCTTCTGGCCTGCAGGTGCAGATAGATAGATAGACAGATAAATAGAAAGAAAGAAAGAAAGAAAGAAAGTTCGATCTTCACAGACTGAGTAATTAATCAAATATTTATTAATAAATGGCTCCAGGAGGAGGAGGAGGAGGTGGAGGAGGAGAAAGATATCTGGTGCACTCTTCTGGCCTGCCCGTATATATATCTGCAGATAGACAAGCATAGGATAGATAGATAGATAGATAGATAGATAGATAGATAGATGATAGATAGATAGATAAATAGATAGCCTGATAAATAGATAAACAAATAGACAGATAAATAAATAAATGGATAGAAAGTTAGGCAAATGAATGAATAAACAAACACACAAATAAACAAGTAAATAAAAAACCAAGTAAGTAAGTAAGTAAATAAATAAATAAATAAATGGCCCGCCCGTCCCTCTCCCCACAGTGGCATGGGAAAACAAACAAACAAACCAAACTTCATCAAACTTCCACGGTTAGGCAGAAGGGTCGACTTCCATAGTTTTAGGTTAGGACCCGCATCCCTTGAAAGGGACAACTGGTCGACCTCCATGGTTATAGGACTCGCATCAGTTGTGTATACAGATATAAATATATATATATTATTTTAAAAAAAAGAGTCCAGAAGGGGTGATCGCCAACCTCCAGGCAGGTCGGGTCGCGAGCGAGGCAAAATGGATAAAGCCTACCCTGCCCCCTCCAGCGGTCACACCGCTGCCACCGCCTTTGCCTCACATCCAGGCTTGGCCAGGGGCGGAGCGGGGGCGGGCAGGAAAAGGCGGAGGTGGTGAAGCAGGCAGGGGGCGCTTTCTCCCGGAGATGCAGAGGGGAAAAACAGGAACTCATCGTTCGGGAGACAGGGAGAGTGAGAGAGGGGTGGACGGGCCGCCTAGACAAACCATTGTGTCGAGAGCTGACTTTCAATAGATAACAGTGAGGAAGCTGCTCTGCAACATAGAAACCCCAACCCAGAAGCAGGTCGTCTATGATTGGTTTAGCGCCAGGTTCCACAGGAACTTGTGCTGACATGATGGGCGAGAGGGTGGCCCCCTTTCTGGCCAAGCCCTGTTTCCCGGGACGAATGGCTTTCCGCACCTGACTCCGGTCCCGACTGGCGGCGGGGAAGCCCGCCGGCCAGCCGGCGGCGACACCCCCGTGAGAGGGCACACGCGCGACGGCGACGACGATGGACTGCCAGTAGGGACGGACGGGGACCCGGCTATCCGGGGCCAAGCAAGGCTCCTTCGGCGCTGCCTTATCGTTCTGCCTGGGCGGGATTCTAACTTAGAGGCGTTCAGTCATAATCCCACAGAAGGGGGAAAGAGGGCAAGAGTCTGAGAGAGCCACGGGAGGGAGAGAAGGACCTCACACCCACAGGCCGAATCCCTACGGGCCCCACCAACCCCCCCCCTGATCCCGAGGGGACAGAGGTGACCTCCACAGGGGTCTTTAAACCTGCGCGCTGGAACGAGACAGCCAGGTACCAAGAAAGGATTGGGGAGGACACATGAAGTCCAAAAATTTACACCAATCCGACTGCCACTGACTCCTGTGTGCTGGGATTATTGGCATGCGCCACCACTGCCCGGCCTTATTTTAATTTTTTAATGTACATCATTCGCTATGAATGTGTCAGATCCCTTCTAGTGGTGTTAAAGACAGTTGTGAGCTGCCATGTGGGTGTTGGGAATCCAACCCAGGTCCTTTGGAAGAGCTGACAGTCCTCCTCACCACCGATCCATCTCTCTAGTCCCATTTGCTTTGTCTTCATGTTCTCTTTCTTTGAATTATGAGGAACCGCCACACAAGGGGGAAAGAATCTTCTGAAGTGATCTTCTCTGTTCTCTGTGTTTACCATCCCTCTAGATGGCAGGGACTTAAGTCCAATTCACAGGGGGTGGGGGGCAGGGGGGCAGAGCGGAGCGCCGGGGGCGGGGGGGCGGGGGGGGGTTGTGAGGAGTCTCTCACCCCAGACTTTGAAAGTACCCTTTAATTTAAAAGTGTAAAAAAAAAACACCAATGTTACTACTAACACACATTTGTTTTGGAATATAATTTATGGTAGAAAGAAATGTGTGGGTTCACATACAAGCCCAAACATACACAAGAGACTGGAGAGACCAAAAGGCAGAGCAGCCGATGCCTGTTCTTTTCGTTCAGGGTACTATTTATGTGAAATGGGTTGGAGTCCTTCCTAGTCCCCTCTACCATGACCTAGAAGTGTGACTGTCTTAAGCTGAAATCAGGAAGCAGTCCATTTCTGGAAGAGGAAAGAAAGGGTTGCTATGAGTTCAAGGGCCAGCCTGGTCTACAAAGTGAGTCCAGGATGGCCAAGGCTACAGAGAGAAACCCTGTCTCGGAACCAAACAAACAAACAAACAAACAAACAAAGAAACATAAAAAAATCTTAAAAGAATCCCACACGCAGCTGCCGGTTATCATATGGTGGTGCACGCGTTTAATCCCAGCACTTGGGAAGCAGAGGCAGGTGGAACACTGTGAGTTCGAGGCCACCTTGGTCTACAAAGTGAGTCTAGGACAGTTAAGGCTACACAGAGAAACCCTGTCTGAAAAAAAAGTAAAGATGAGACCACAGGAGCAACACCAGACCTCCCCCTCAGCTGGGTCGTTTCATTTTGTTTTTCTCTCTTTCTGTTCTCTTTGAGTTCTGCATTAAGTGTGCAGTGTTCTGCCTGCATCTCCACCTGCGGGCCAGGAGAGGGCGCCATGTCTCCTCATAAATGGTTGTGAGCCACCACGTGGCTGCTGGGAACTGAAGGCTATACCTTCCCAAGAGCTGCCAGTGCTCTTCAATCCTGACGCATTTTTATTTTTGTTATTTTTATTTTTTATGTTTGTGGTTTTTCGAGACAGGGGTTCTCTGTGCAACACCTCTGGGTGTCCTGGAACTCACGGAGATCCACTGGCCTCTGCCTCCCAAGCACCAGGAGTAAAGGCGTGCGCCGCTATTTTATGTCTCTTAATGCTCTCTTTGGTTTAAATGCTGAGGTGCTGTCACACAGAAAGGAGTATAACTTATAAGAAAAATGCACGATCATCCAGATGCTGTGGCGCTCGCTTTTAGATAAAAATAATGACATGGATGGGAAAAAACAGGACAAATAAAACAACAACACAAAAATGCACATAAAATTTACTGAATCATTAATAAAGAATAAGCAATGAAACGTGGTCTTACAAACAGGCAAAAAGACAAAGAAAGAGACATATGGTTAGAGAGACCCTAAGGCAGAGTAGCCATGATTTGAGAAACTGATCATTTTATTTTCGCTAATTACAGCAGAAAACACAAATAGAATTGACTGGTCTGGAACTTTTCCTGTGTCTCAGGCAGACATATTTAGTTAATTTTGGGTTCTTTGAAAGCTAGTTTATTTGTGTAGCCTTCACACAAACACACAGACACACACAAAAACCGGGGGGGGGGCAAGCATGAAGGGGGAAGGAGAGAAAGAGAGAGAGAGAGAGAGAGAGAGAGAGAGAGAGAGAGAGAGAGAGAGAGAGAGAGAAACCCTATGTAAAATAACGTGTCTGTCTAGAATTCAGGGTGTAAAGAAGGTGAGATATCCATAGGGCCTTATGAATATCCATTCGAGTCAGAGGGAGACAGATAGACTGTGAATTCAGGTGGCTAGTCTGGCCTAAATAGTGAATTCAGAGACAATAAGGGCTACATAAAGAGACTGACCCTGTCTGTGAAAATCCAAACAAACAGCAAACAAATGAGAGTTTTCCTGTGAAACATGAAAATGCCCGACTTTCATATCAGCCAGCCATGAAGGCTTTCTGACCTCCACCTCCAAGGAGAAGTAGGGTGTAACTGGAAGATAATTAAGAGATAAACAGTCAAGCAGCAGCCTCACCCACACTTTCTGACACAAGGTCAAAGGGTAACCTTCAACTTTTGCTTTTTTTCCTTTGAAAGGAATAGGCCTTGTTCTGGCCTGTAAGTCTGTGTGTGTGTGTGTGTGTGTGTGTGTGTGTGTGTGTGTGTGTGTGTGTGTGTGTGTCTTTGTTTTTCCCCCAAAACAGGGTTTCTCTGTGTAGCCTTGGCTGTCCTGTCCTGGACTCGCTCTGTAGACCGGGCCTACCTCAAACTTATAAAGATCTGCCTGCCTGCCTCTGCTTCCTGAATGCTGGGATTAAAGGCCTGCAGCACCATGCCCAGCTTTGTTTCTGTTCCCTGCCCCCAGTGTTCACATTTAAGTCCATCCATATGAGTCTGGTGTCTGAGAGTGGTCAGTGAGTGGCCACTCTTGAACACATAACCAAAACAAAACAAAACCAAATTATCAAACGGGAATGGCAAAAGCAGTGTAATCTTTGTTTCCAGGCCTGATTGGCCTATAGCGAAAGTTCAAAACAGCCATGGCCATGACAAACAAGCCTGTCTGGTTTGGTTGGTTGGTTGGGTATTTTTGTTTTCGTTTTTCTTTTTGTTTTTGTTTTTGAGGCAGGTTTTCTCTGTGTAGCCTTGGCTATCTTGGACTGACTTTGTAAACCAGGCTGGACTCGAACTAACAGAGATCTACCTGCATCTGCTTCCAGAGTGCTGGGATTGAATACCTGTGTGTTTTTAATTCCCTGTTACTTTATTGTTCATTCTATTTGATTTTATAAGGTAGCGCTCTCTCTCTCTCTCTCTCTCTCTCTCTCTCTCTCTCTCTCTCTCTCTCTCTGTGTGTGTGTGTGTGTGTGTGTGTGTGTGTGTGTGTAAATGACCATGTGTGGTCTGATACCCTCATCATTTATGATTGCTCATGCAAACTATGATTGAACCTTAGACTCTGATGAGTGGCTAACCCAAACCCTAACCGGCCCAACCCCTCAGGACATACAAAGTAAAGTAGAATAAGCCCAAGTGAAAGAGAGCAAAATTGACCTGCCTGACAAATCAGTTATTGGCAAATCAGTTAGGATAGGCAGCTTTGGGGAGGGAGGCTCCTTTTGAAAACACCTCACTGCTTGGGGTCCCTCCTTGGTTGTGTCTGCTGTTGCTGCCAATGCTGTTCCTGCCCAGCCCAACTTCTGGTCTCAGAATAAATACAGTGTTAGAGCAAATTAAAGCACTAGTCCAATGGTGCTAGAGATGATCTTCTCTTTCCAGCTGCTGGGTGCTGACATGACAGGCATGTATGGATTAAGTGAATGCATAATAAGAGGATGGAGCCCAGGGCTTTGGAAGCACCCTAGGCCATGGCTTCCCCTTCCCCCCTCCCCCTACCCCCAACCTTCTCTGTCCTTCTCTTTTTCTCTTTCTCTCTCTCCCTCTCTCTCTCTCTCTCTCTCTCTCTCTCTCGACAATTTTTGGGGTGTGGGTGGGTGGCACTTTTTGCCCAGGATGACTCCTACTTGTTAGGCATGGGCCAGCATGTTCATTACAGGGAGGAGTGGAGCCCAAGGCTTTTGAAGCAGCCTAGGTTAGGGCTTTCCCTTCCCCTCATGTGTCTGGAGCACTGAAGGTAAGGGAGGTGGAACAATCCATGGCGCCTGCTACCATGGCTACCACATAAATTTAAAGCAAATTTAATAGTGAAATAAAAATCAAATGTGTGCCTTGAATCACACACAACACTCAGGACGAAGAGGCTGGCAGATCACTGTGAGTTGGAGGCCAGCCGGGTCTACAGATTGAGTCTGGGATGGACAAGGCTACACAGAGAGACCCTGTCTTGACAAACCTAAACAAAACAAACAAACAAAAACAAAAAACCCACCAAAAACAAAAATCAAGTTTGCTAAAAAGACACATGAGCAACCCACACACAATCTGTTTATTTCCAGACATGGGCCAGCATATCCAAAGTTAATGCAGGACAGACAGAGCTTCGGATTCCCTAACCTATAGATACATAGATAGATAGACAGACAGACACACAGACACACAGACAGACAGATGGTAGTTAGGATAAGAGTCACTGGAAATCACTCGCTATCCCTCTCCAGATCAGACCTCCCTTTAATGCACAGAATGCTAACTGCTATATGTCCACTGAGTGATTGGATTAAAGGTGGGTGTGTGTGCGCGCACGAGCGAGACCACACCTGGCCTCCTTTCATTTCTTTACCTTCCATTGATCTAAGTCTGGGGTTCTAGTGGTCAGTGTGTGGCTAATCTTGAACCCATAACGCTGTCACTTTATTATATGTTTAGTTTAAAGTCAAATTCTCTGACGGTGTTCACCAAAATGAAGCCACCTTCTGGAGGGCAGATATCACGGTGGCTTACCTCACCAATACGGAAGCAGTCCTGGGACATACTTTTCAAGGTCATTTATTCTGGAGGACCAGAACTTAAACCCAATTTGCATGTGTGGAATTCTGAGGAAGTTCTCCTAATCTACACAGTACCCTCGCTGTGTGAAAAGAAAATCAACCAAATTGTTTAACTCCCTGTCTTTTAAAAAATTGTTTTTTAATTAATAAAAATATTAGAAGGAAGCCGGGCGTGATGGCGCATGACTTTAATCCCAGCTCTTGGGAAGCAGAGGCAGGTGGATCGCTGTAAGTTCAAGGCCAGCCTGGTCTACAAAATGAGTCCATGACGGCCAAGGCTAACACAGAGAAACCTTGTCTCAAAAAATATATATATATTAGAAGGAAGAGAAGGAAGAGGAGGAGGAGGAGGAAAGGAAGGAAGGAAGGAAAGAGCCAGGCCTGGTGACAGCAATGCACTGATTATTTAAATTTTTCATGGCATTAGTCATAAGAAAAAAAATAAAATAAAACAGATATAATTAATTGTCCTGGCATGCACCACCAGGCCCTGCTTCCCTTAATTTCATTTATTTATTTACTTATTTATATTGGTTTTTTAAGACAGGGTTTCTCTGGGTAGCCTTGGGTGTCCTGGAACTCTGTTTTTAGACCACGCTGGTCTCAAACTCACAGAGATCCACCTACCTCTGCCTCCCAAATGCTGGGATGAATGGTGTGTGCCACCATGCTGGTCCTTTCAGCTCTTTATCTCCAAGAAAGTTTCTAGGTATTCCTGGGAGTTCCAAACTAAGTCCATCTACACATCAGTTTCTAAGACAGCCAGAGGGGAGGAGAGAGAGAGAGAGAGAGACAGAGAGAGAGAGAGACAGAGAGAGAGACAGAGAGAGACAGAGACAGAGAGAGACAGAGAGAGACAGAGAGAGAAAGAGAGTCCATCTCCAAAAACCTTAGATAAGTAAGATACACAGACAGAAAGGCAAATGGAGGCCAAGCATCATAGTTTCCTCATGTAATCACAGCAGAGACAGGTGGACTTCTGTGTTTGGTTTTTCCAAGTACATATTTAAGTCTTTATTCAGCTATCTATCAAGGATAAACCGGTCCTTTATTTAGTGTAGTCTCCGTACCCCACGTGGAACCATTGAAATCCCTAACTAGATGAGGCCTGCCTCCAGCTCATAGAGTTTCACCTGCCTCTGCCTTCAGAGCTATGGGATTCAAGGCCTACAGGACCACACAGAGCTGGCTTCTTTAAGTTCTGGTTTCAGAAGTTAAACCCAATGTGCATGTACAGAATTATAGGGAAGCCTATCTGATCTACACAGTTCCCTCGCTCCATGAAAAGACCAACCACATAAAGGCTTAACTCGCTCTCTGAAAACAAAAAAACAAAAATTAAGAGCTGGATGGAGAGGTGGCTCAGAGGTTAAAGGAGCACTGACTGCCCCTCCAGAGGTCCTGAGTTGCGTTCCCAGGAGCACACGGTGGCTCACGGCCATCTATAATTTGATCTAACTTTCTCCCCTGGCGTGCAGGCATACACGCAGGCAGATGGAGCACTGTACACATAATAATGAATAAATATTTTTAATTGAAAAAAAACTTTTAAATTAACCATAATGACAGGGGGGAAAATTAGTTCAGAATCTTTCAGTAGCCAAGCGGTGGTGGCACATGCCTTTCTTTAATCCCAGCCCTTGGGAGGCAGAGACAGGTGGATTGTTGTGAGTTTGAGGCCAGCCTCGTCTACACAGCGGGTCCAAGACAGCCAAGGTTCCATAAAGGAATGCTGTCTTCAGGAAACAAAACCAAAACCAAACCAAAGGAAACAAAAAAATTTAGACCGAGGAGCTACACCAGACTTCTGAGACGGTTCCTTTCATTTTATTTACCTTTATTTCATTTCATTATTTTTTTTATTTCTTTTTTTTGGGCGGGGGCAAGGGATTCGTTTTTCATGTTAGGGTTTCTCTGTGTAGCCTTGACTGTCCTGGACTTACTTGCTTTTTTAGACCAGGCTGTCCTAAAACTTACTGCAATCCGACTGCCTCTGCCTTCTGAGTGCTGGGATTATTAGCGTGGGCCACCACCGCCCGGCCTTATTTTAATTTTTTTCTGTGCATCATTCGGTATGAATGTGTCAGATCCCTTCTAGTGGCGTTACAGACAGTTGTGAGCTTCCATGTGGGTGTTGGGAATCCAACCCAGGTCCTTTGGAAGAGCTGCCAGTGCTCTTCACGACCGATCCATCTCTCTAGTCCCATTTGCTTTGTCTTCATGCTCTCTTTCTTTGAATTCTGAGGCACCGCCAAACAGGGGAGAAAAAAATCTTCCGAAGTGATCTTCTCTGTTCTCTGTTTACCATCCCTCTAGATGGCAGGGACTTAAATCCAATTCACACGGGGTGGGGGGCATGGGGGCGGAGCAGAGGGCCGGGGGCGGAGGGTGGGGGGGCACTTGCATGCGCGCAGGGGGCAGGAGGGTGATTGTGAGGAGCCTCTCACCCCAGACCTTGAAAGTACCCTTTAAATTAAAAGTGTAAAAAAAAAACAACATTACTACCAACACTCATTTGTTTTGGAATATAATTTATGGTAGAAAGAAATGTGTTGGTTCGCGTACAGGCCCAAACATACACAAGATACTGGAGAGACCAAAAGGTAGACCAGCCGATGCCTGTTCTTTTCGTTCAGTGTACTATTTTTGTGAAATGGGTTGGAGTCCTTCCTAGTCCCGTCTACCATGACCTAGAAGTGTGACTGTCTTAAGCTGAAATCAGGAAGCAGTCCATTTCTGGAAGAGGAAAGAAAGGGTTGCTATGAGTTCAAGGGCCAGCCTGGTCTACAAAGTGCGTCCAGGATGGCCAAGGCTACACAGAGAAACCATGTATCGAAAAACAAAAAAATACAAATGAACAAACATGAAAAAAATCTTAAAAGTATCCCTGACACATCTGCCGGGTATGGTATGGTGGTGCACGCGTTTAATCCCAGCACTCGGGAGGCAGAGGCACATGGATCGCTGTAAAATTTCAGGGCCAGCCAGACTGGTCTACAAAGCGAGTCCAGGACATCCAAGGCTAACACAGAGAGACCCTGTCTCCAAAAGACAAAAAAGAAAAAAAAAAAGAATCTGACATCTAAATTTTAACCAACCATTAGCTAGTTTACATCCTACAGGTGCCCATCTACCCACGGAACACGCCACATTTCCACTGAGTCCTATCTCGCTGTGGTAAAAGTGAGACCACAGGAGCAACACCAGACCTCCCCCTCAGCTGGGTCGTTTCATTTTGTTTTTCTCTCTTTCTGTTCTCTTTGAGTTCTGCATTAGGTGTGCAGTGTTCTGCCTGCATCTCCACCTGCGGGCCAGGAGAGGGCACCAGGTCTCCTCATAAATGGTTGTGAGCCACCACGTGGCTGCTCGGAACTGAAGGCTCTACCTTCCCAAGAGCAGCAGGTGCTCTTCAACCCTGACGCATTTTTATTTTTGTTATTTTTATTTTTTATGTTTGTGGTTTTTCGAGACAGGGGTTCTCTGTGCAACAGCTCTGGGTGTCCTGGAACTCACGGAGATCCACTGGCCTCTGCCTCCCAAGCACCGGGAGTAAAGGCGTGTGCTGTGTGCTGCCGTTTTATGTTTCTTAATGCTCTCTTTGGTTTAAATGCTGAGGTGCTGTCACAGAGAAAGGAGAATAACTTATCAGAAAAATGCACCACCATCCAGACGCTGTGGCGCTCACTTTTAGATAAAAATAATGACATCGATGGGAAAAGGCAGGACGACCCCACCCCGGCCCCGCCCGTGCGCCGCCCCCCAGGGCTGCCAAGGACGCGGGGAGACAGGGAAAGGGGTTGACACTTGGGTGGAGGGGTCAGGAGGAACAGGGAGAAGGAAAGATCCGCCAGGAGCCACTGGCGTGGCCAGGCGCGCGCTGCAGGGTTGAATCCTCCGGGCGGACTGCAGGGACCTCATCCCATTTACCTCTTAACGCTTTCACTCCCTGTTGACCTCTCTCTTCAAAATTCTTTTCAAATTTCCCTTACGGTACTTGTTGACTATAGGTCTCCTGCCGGTATTTAGCCTTAGATGGAGTTTACCACCCGCTTTGGGCTGCATTCCCAAGCAACCCTACTCCGGGAAGACCCGGACCCGGCGCGCTGGGGGCCGCTACCGGCCTCATGCCGTCCACGGGCTGGGCCTTGATCAGAAGGATTGGGCCCCCCACAAGGGGCGCCGGGAAGTGGGTCTTTTGTACACCACATTTCCTGTGCCACGCCGAGTGGCGGGGATTCGGCACTGGGCTCTTCCCTGTTCACTCGCCATTACTGAGGGAATCCTGGTTAGTTTCTTTTCCTATGCTGACTAATATGCTTAAATTCAGCGGGTTGCCACCTCTGATCTAAGGTCGCGGAGCCAGAGGGAGAGGACACGGTGTGGCAGGAGAGGGGCGGCGGCCACGGGAAAGGGACCGAGGCCCCTTTCTTCTCCACCACCCCGCCCGCCCTCCATGACACACGTCTGAGGGGTCCACGAGAGAAAGAGCAAGAAGATCGAAGGGAAGAGCACGGAGGTGGAGGCGGCGGCGAAGCAGGAACACGAGCTGGCGACCTCGCTTTGGCGAGTGGCTGGGGTCCCAGGGCACGCAACGTGGCACGGAGATGGGGCCGACACGCGCAGCCTCTACCTGACCCCATCCCCCGGGGAGCGCTTGCATCAGCAAAGGGATAGACTGCGGCGTCCTGCAGGACCCTCACTGGAGGGGGACAACCCCCGGGCAGAGGAAAGACGGAGAAGGTGGCGGGGCCGGTCCAGGGAGCACAGACCGATGGCGCAGCCTCGGCACGGGCTCGGCCAACCTTACGGACTCGGGCGGCATGACAATGCTCCCAGATGGCTAAGGGGTGCGTGGGGCGGGAACCCAAACCCGGGGACCGGCGTGGCCGCATGAGATGTCGGGCAGACACGGTGGCAGAAGACGAAGGAGAACGCAGAGGGCCGAGATCCGGACCCTGATGACTCCAAGGGTACGACGACCCCGCCTAGAGAGGTCTAACCTGGACCACGACCTCCATCACCGCCAACGCGTGACCGCTCACACTGCCACACGGCCGTCAACACAGACACCGGGGACATGGGAAGACTGCCAGCGACCCCCCTTCCTTTCCCACCACCTTGCCTCTCGAAGCTTTGCGGCCTTTCTTCACGCTCTCCTCTGCACGGAGGCCAGAAAGCGGCGATGGCGGCACGCCGACAACCACCCCACACGTCTGAACTTCTGCGGACGGAGGGCCCGGAGTCGGGGACCCTGCAAACAAACCCACAGCCACGCGAACCCACCCCTCAGAGACGGACACCGAAGGGGTTTTGCGATTGATTGTCAAGTGACACTCAGACAGGCGTATCCCTGGGAGGAACCCAGGGCCACAAGTGCGTTCGAAGTGTCAATGATAAATGTGTCCTGCAATTCACATTAATTCTCGCAGCTAGCTGTGTTCTTCATCGCCGCACGAGCCGAGTGATCCACCGCTAAGAATCGTACGAGTTTTTCGTCGGGCGTGTGGGAGAGACGGGAGTCCCTCGCTCACATCACACGTGCTGGTGTCGGCACAGTGCCCCGCCCCCCACACCGGGAGAGAGGGCTCGCCTCGGGCCGGCCAGCAAGAGCAAAACAGAAGGAACACGAACTCTGGGGGATGGGTCGGTCAGACGGAACGGGAAAAGAACCACACACACACACAGCAACACGGGACCCGCCCAGCGAACACGGTCGAGGCGCCCATGACACGGGAAGCCAGGACGGCAAGCCAGGCACAGCTGCAAGAGGCCCACGGACGCCCAAAGGGGAGGCTCCCACCCCAACCCGCAACCACGGCCTGGGGAGCGTCCCTGGAAGGCTGAAAGCGGGCAAGAGTCTGAGAGAGCCGCTGGAGGGATAGAGGGACCTCACACACCCCCAAGCCAACTCCCTACGGGCCCCGCCGCCTCCCCCCTACCCTGGGGGCAGAGAGGCGATTTCCACGGGGTCTTTAAACCTGCGCGCCTGAACGCGACAGCCAGGTACTCGGAAAGGTTCGGGGAGGACACTCGAGGTCAGAAAAGCCAGGAGGAGATGGATGCCGGACCCACCGCGGCCATCGCCGACCGCATGCAACACACTCTAGGCTCGGTAAATCCGGAGCCACCGCGTAGGTGGCCGAGATGAGACGCGAAAGCGCCCCCCACCACAACCACGACATAGACTGGCACCACCGCCATGGGAGGAGATGAGCCTGATGGGAAAAAGGGGCGGCCTGGGGGTCGCGGCAGGCACCTAGCATGCAGGGTCGGCCACCCCAGGGAAGAAGCAGAAGGAGCGAAGAGATGGGAGAGGATTGTGAGAGAGGGCCGGGAATGGCAAGGGCTGCCCACCCCACAACAGACGGCAACGTGCCCCGCCTCCTCACCATCCTCTACCTCTTTCCTCTTCCCTCCTTCTTTCAACCCAGAGGACCGAACGACCAAGACCGACCACATGCGGCAGCAGCCAATGCGACCTGGGAAACGTGCCTCCCGGCAGGGAAAAACAAAGACACGGACGGACGAACGGACAGACGGGCATGGCCAGCCGACCGGCGCCTCTTCTTAATGATCCTTCTGCAGGTTCACCTACGAAAACTTTGTTACGACTTTTACTTCCTCTAGATAGTCAAGTTCGAACGTCTTCTCAGCGCTCCGCCAGGGCCTTGGGCCGACCCCGATGGGGCCGATCCGAGGGCCTCACTAAACCGGCCAATCGGTAGTAGCGACAGGCAGTGTGTACAAAGGGCAGGGACTTAATCAATGCAAGCTTATGACCCACACTTACTGGGAATTCCTCGTTCATGGGGAATAATTGCAATCCCTGATCCCTGTCACAAATGGGGTTCAACGGGTTACCCGTGCCTGCCAGCTTAGGGTAGGAACACACTGAGCCAGAGAGTGTAGCGCGCGTGTAGCCCCGGACATCTAAGGGCATCACAGACTTATTATTGCTCAATCTCTGGTGGCTGAACGCCACTTGTCCCTCTAAGAAGTTGGGGGACGCCGACTGCTTGGGGGTTGCGTAACTAGTTAGCATGCCAGAGTCTCGTTTGTTATCAGAATTAACCAGAAAAATCGCTCCACCAACTAAGAACGGCCATGCACCACCACCCATGGAATCAAGAAAGAGCTATCAATCTGTCAATCCTGTCCATGTCCGGGCCGGGTAAGGTTTCCTGTGTTGAGTCAAATTAAGCCACAGGCTCCACTCCTGGTGGTGCCCTTCCATCAATTCCTTTAAGTTTCAGCTTTGCAACCATACTCCCCCTGGAACCCAAAGAACTTGGTTTCCGGGAAGCTGCCCGGCAGGTCATGGGAAGACCATTTCATTTTGCGTAATGTTCTCTTTGGTTTAAATGCTGAGGCGCTGTCACGCAGAAAAGAGTGTAATTTATGAGAACAACACAACATCATCCGGGCGCAGTGGTGCTCTGTGGATGATACCATCGCAAGGGCAATATTGGCCCAATCCCTCCAGTACTGGCACCGGCCATAGAGAGGGGGGCGAGGCTCTCCCGCTCCACTGGGCAGGTGTAAGAACCAAGTTTTGGGGTTTTGTTCTGTTTTGTTTCTGTCTCCCACTACCACCACCCCCACACCCTCGGCCCAGAGACAGGGTTTCTCTGTGTAGCGTTGGCTGCCCAGTCTGGGGCTCCTTTTGTAGACCAGGCTGGCCTTAAACTCACAGCTATCTGCCTGCCTCTGCCTCCAGAGTGCTGGGATTAAAGGCCTGCACCACCATGCCATGCCTGGCTTTGTTTTTGGTTTTGTTTTCCTTTGCCTTTAACCCCAGCACTTGGGAGACAGAGGCGAGAGAATCACTTGCACTTGCATGTCCAAGACAGGCAAGGCTACATGAGAAACCTTGTCTGGAAACAAACAAGCAAGCAAGCAAGCAAGCAAGCAAACAAAAAACAATTTCTTTAACCCAAGAAAAGTTCTAGTTCCAAACTTGGTCAGTATACACAGCGATTTTCAAGACAGAGAGGAATATAGAGAGAGACTCTGTCTCCAAAATAATTTAAACACTGTGTAAGTAGATAAGTAAGTAAGTAAATACATCGATGATAGATTGATCGATAGATAGATAGATAGATAGATAGATAGATAGATAGATAGGATTAAGGGTGTGTGCCACCATGCCTGGCTAAATATTTAATTTTTTACTCAAATATTTTAAAAGATTATACTAGTCATTTATTTAGTGTATTCTCCGTACTATACTAATACATAAATACACAGATGTTAGATACATACACACATACACCCATAGATACATAGATAGATATATAGAGAGATACAGAGATAGAAAGATAATACACACAGAGACAGACAAATGGAGGCCAATCCTCATAGTTCCCTCATTTGATCACCACAGAGTCAGGCAGCCTGGTCTAGGGAGTGCCAGCGACCTTCTAATGTTTATTAGTCATCATTCAGTACTTAATCTATTTATTAGCAATGCAGTAGTGACTCTATAACCAGCACAGAAAATGTGATTCTATATCCAGCACAAGAAGGTGGGGGGGAGAAAGAGAGAGAGATCTTGACTAAAAGAAATAACTGGCCGGGCGTGGTAGCACACACCTTTAATCCTAGCACTCGGGAGGCAGAGGCAGGTGGATCGCTGTGAGTTCGAGGCCAGCCTGGTCTACAAAGCGAATCCAGGACAGCCAAGGCTACACAGAGAGACCCTGCCTCAAAAAAAAATCCAAAAATAAATAAATGAATAAATAAATAAATAAATAAATAAATGGGAAAAAATGGAACCAAAATCGAGAAAAAGGAAAGCATTTTCTCTGTACGTAAGCAATTCTAAGTTGTTATACCATGCCTTCTATGTACTTTGGGTTAAACTTTGTGTTCCTATGAAAAGTGTCCGTTTTCAAAGAATAGCCAAATGGCTCTTATGTGTGGTGCCTGATTTTCAAACTTTTCAAAAAGCATGGCCTGCCTGCCTGCCTTCCTTGAATTCCCAGCACCCCGGAGGTAGAGGCAGACAGATCACTGTGAGTTCGAGGCCAGCCGGTCAGCCAGCCAGCCTGCCTGCCTGCTTGCCTGTATGTCTGTCTGTCTGTGTCAAACCAAACCAAAGGAAACCAAGTAGCAGGGCCTGCCATGCATCTGGGCCATAGGAGGACAAAAAAGCCTCAATGGGTTGTATATAGACCATGATGAGTTTGGGGATAGGAAACTATGATTGGAAGGCATGGTAGGAAATTAAAAATCGATTAAATTGAGAGCCCTGCCCCTCCACAAACCTAATCAAACAAACACTCAGTCAGTCTTGAAACCCTCAGTTAGCGAGTGTCTAAGCCAACTGTACACTTTCATCCATCGGGAGTGTGCTTGGTTAAAAGAAACTGAGAAAAGAAAAAGAAAAACAAAGATGGGCGGGGGCTGGAGAGAGACGGCTCAGTGGTTAAGAGCACTGTCTGCTCAATTCCCAGCTCCCACATGGCAGCTCCCACCTGTCTGTCTTTAACTCCAGGTCTAAGGTTATCTGACACTTTCATGCCTGCCTTGTTCTCAGAAGTCGGAAGCAATTTTGGAGGTGCATCACAGTACAGGATCACCTCCAAGAAAGCCCACATGGCTAATGAGCTCCTTGAACAAGATGGCCCTCGGCATGCCTGGCAGTTGTGCGCAGCCGAGCCAAAGAGTTTCTCATTCATGAAATAAAATAAAATACAAAAACCAAACCCTAGCCCTGAAATGATGATGTGGCTGGTGTGCCTGAAACAAAAATATAGGTATGTGACCCAACAGGAACAGGAACAGGAACAGGTCTCTCTCAACACCAGGAGGACTTAACCTATCTTGGTCTCCACTGGTAAAGATCCACCCCACCCCCCCTCGTAATCAAAATGAGAGCTATAAATGGGGCAGCTTTCTCCACACATCTTGTGCCTTAAGACAGTGGAAAGTCTAGCCAGCACTCAGTCTGGAGGCAGAGGCAGGTAGATCTCCATGAGCCTGGTCTACAGAGTGACTTCCAGGAGCTGTCACACAGAGGAAACCTCTGTCTTGAACCCTCCCACCCCCCACCCCTCCTAAAAGGGTGGAAAAATCACTTTTCTTCAGGAAGAAGTGGACACTAACCAGTCTGCAAAGAGGTGTGTGTGTGTGTTTGAGGGGTGGGGTGGGTGTTCCTCTTTACTTATGAAAGAAACAGTGAGTCAAGCAAAGCCTTCCTTTGATTTTTATCCTCACATTGTGGGATTACATTGCTAGAGGAAGACTAGAGGAGTCAGAGGTGGTTCTTTCTAAGTAAACATTAGAGACCATATCTTCAACTGGAGCGAGTGAGGGTTTGTTGTTGTTGTTATTGTTGTTGTTGTTGTTGTTGTTTTCCTTTTCTTGGGGGGGCGAGTTCTAAAACATTCCCTCTGAAAGCAAACTGAACTCATGCACCAGGAGAATCATGTCTCAGCAGTTAAGAGTACCGGGTGTTCTGACACACGCCTCGTGAGTACCAGTAGTCCACAGATGCACGCACAGCCAGACAAGCTGAGAAACAAATAAATACCTGGAAACTAATTCTTTATCCATTTATTCACATTATTTTATTGAGTCAGGGTTAGTGAAAGAGGGCTGGGAGGTAGGGAGAGTACCAGCTATGGGTCAGGAGGGGAGGGTTGTCTTCTTATGCTGTGAGGATGAAGTTTCATATGTCGGTCCAGATGGGCTGGCTATTTTCTCCAAGAAGAATCTTCCTTCTGGCCTCTCCCTCCTACATGGAGGCAAGAAAGCAAGCAGAGAAAACAGCTGTCAAGTTGGGACCCATAAAGCAAGTGTCCATTCCACAAATGCGGACAGGAAGGAGAGAGAGAGAGAGAGAGAGAGAGAGAGAGAGAGAGAGGTGGGGGAGGGGGGAGAGATCTGCATCTAACACACAAAGTTTTAGGTAACACAATGCTTCCCAATGTCTCCTCCCTATTTCTCTTCCCCACCTCCAGCAAATGACATCACCTCCCCCCCACACACACACAGTAATGGGTGGGAGCGCGCATCTGTGATCAGACCTGGAACAAAACAGAAAACTATGGTAGTCTGCCATTTTTGGAGTTAACACTGGACCTCTCTTCAAGGCGATCTGGTGTCTTCTTCTGGCCTTCAGATAAACATAGAGAAAGTAATGAATGAATGAATGAATGAATGAATGAATGAATAAGTAAATAAATAAAATAGCTCCTGGAGGAGGTAGAGAAAGATTATGGTGCCCTCTTCTTGCCTGCAGGTGCAGATAGATAGATAGATAGACAGATAAATAGAAAGAAAGAAAGAAGGAAGGAAAGAAAGTTCGATCTTCACAGACTGAGTAATTAACCACATATTTATTGATAAATGGCTCCAGGAGGAGGAGGAGGAGGAGGTGAAGGAGGAGGAGGAGAAACATATCTGGTGCACTCTTCTGGCCGGCCCTATATATATATCTGCAGATAGACAAGCGTAGGATAGATAGATTGATAGATAGATAGATAGATAAACAAATAGATAGCTTGATAAATAGATAAACAGATAAATAAATAAATGGATAGAAAGATAGGCAAATGAATGAATAAACAAACACACAAATAAACAAGTAAATAAATAAACAAATAAGTAAATTAATTAATTAATAGCCCACCGGTCCCCCTCCCCCCAGTGGCATGGGAAAACAAACAAACAAACCAAACTTCATCAAACTTCCGTGGTTAGGCAGAAGGGACAACTGGTCGACTTCCATAGTTTTAGGTTAGGACCCGCATCCCTTAAAAGGGACAACTGGTCGACCTCCATGGTTATAGGACTCGCATCAGTTGTGTATATATATATATACACACATATATATATATATATATAATTTAAAAAAAAAAAGAGTCCAGAAGGGACATCTGGTCGACCTGAGGTGTCCCAAATGAGAGCACACGACTCCCCGCGTGGGACTACTCGTCTACCCGGTCTCTGGGGAGAAGGGCGGTGTGATCCCCAACCTCCAGGCGGGTCGGGGCACGAGCAAGGTAAAATGGATAAAGCCTACCCCGCCCCCCCCCCAGCGGTCACACCGCTACCACCGCCTTCACCTCACACCCCGGCTTGGCCAGGGTTGGAGTGGGGTCGGGCAGGAAGAGGCGGCTGCGGCGACGCGGGCAGGGGTCGCTTTCTCCCGGAGATGCGGAGGGGAAAAACGGGAACCCGTCACTCGGGAGACAGGGGGAGTGAGAGTGGGGCGGACGGGCAGGCGAGACAAACCCTTGTGTCCAGGGCTGACTTTCAGTAGATAACAGCAAGGGAGCTTCTCTGCAACATAGAAACCCCAACCCAGAAGCAGGTCGTATATGATTGGTTTAGCGCCAGGTTCCACAGGAACTTGCACTGATGTGACAGGCGAGAGGGTGGCCCCCTTTCCAGCTGTGCCCCGTTTCCCGGGACGAATGGCTCTCCGCACCAGACCCCGGTCCCAACGTGCGGCGGGGAAGACCGCCGGCCGGCCGTTGGCGACACCCCCGGGAGAGGGCGCACATGCGACATCGACGACGATGGACCGCCAGTGGGGACAGACGGGGACCCGGCTATCCGGAGCCAACTGAGGCTACCTCGACGCTGCCATATCATTCTGCCTGGGCGGGATTATAACTTAGAGCGTTCAGTCATAATCCCACAGAAGGGGGAAAGAGGGCAAGAGTCTGAGAGAGCCACGGGAGGGAGAGAAGGACCTCACACCCACAGGCCGACTCCCTACAGGCCCCGCCGACCCCCCCCCCTCCCGTGGGCTGAGAGGTGACCTCCCCAGGGGTCTTTAAACCTGCGCGCCGGAACGCAACAGCCAGGTACCCGGAAAGGTTCGGGGAGGACACGCAAGGTCAGAAAGCCCGGGAGGGGAGGGATGCTGGACCCATCGTGGCCATCTCTGACCACATGCAACACGCTCTGGGCGCGGTAAAGACAGAGTCGAGGCGTAGACGGCTGAGATGAGACAGGACAGCGCCCCCCACCACAACCACGACATAGACACGCACCACCGCCATGGGTGGTGACGAGCAGGATGAGAAAGAGGGGCGGCCCACGGGTCGCAGCAGGAAATGAGTGGGCGGGGTTGGTTACCCAGGGGAAGAAGCAGAAAGAGAAAAGAGACGGCAGACGAGCACTAGAGCTGGACGGGAAAGGCAAGGGCTTCTGCCCCCACAACAGATGGCAACGCGCCCCGCCTCCTCACCATCCTCTTTCCTCTTCCCTCCTTTCAAATCACAGAGGACCGACCAACCAACCATGCACACGGCAGCAGGAGATGCGACCCGGGACACGCGCCTCCCGGCGAGGAGTGACAAAGACAGACAGACTGATGGACACGGCCTGCCGACCTGTGCCTCTCCTTAATGATCCTTCTGCATGTTCACCTACGGAAACCTTGTTATGACTTTTACTTCCTCTAGATAGTCAAGTTCGACCGCCTTCTCAGCGCTCCGCCAGGGCCTTGGGCCGACCCGGGCGGGTCCGATCCGAGGGCCTCACTAAACCATCCAATCGGTAGTAGCGACGGGCAGTGTGTACAAAGGGCAGCGACTTAATCAACGCAAGCTTATGACCTGCACTTACTGGGAATTCCTCGTTCATGGGAAATAATTGCAATCCCCGATCCCCATCACGAATGGGGTTCAACGGGTTACCCACGCCTGCCAGCTTAGGGTAGGCACACGCTGAGCCAGTCAGTGTAGCTTGCGTGCAGCCCCGGACATCTAAGGGCATCACAGACCTGTCATTGCTCAATCTTGGGTGGCTGAACGCCACTTGTCCCTCTAAGAAGTTGGGGGACCCCGACCACTCAGGGGTCGCGTAACTAGTTAGCATGCCAGAGTCTCGTTCGTTATCGGAATTAACCAGACAAATCGCTCCACCAACTAAGAACGGCCATGCACCACCACCCTCGGAATCGAGAAAGAGCTATCAATCTGTCAATCCTGTTCGTGTCCAGGCCAGGTAAGGTTTCCCGTGTTTAGTCAAATTAAGCCGCAGGCTCCACTACTGGTGGTGCCCTTCCATCAATTCCTTTAAGTTTCAGCTTTGCAACCATACTCCCTCCGGAACCCAAAGACTTTGGTTTCCCGGAAGCTGCCTGGCAGGTCATGGGAATACCGCCGCCACATCGCCAGTCGGGATCATTTATGATCAGAACTACAAAGGTATCTGATCGTCTTCGAACCTCAGACTTTCGTTCTTGATTAATGAAAACATTCTTGGCAAATGCTTTTGCTCTGGTGCTTCTTGTGCCAGTCCAAGAATTTCACCTTTAACGGTGCAATATGAATGTCCCCGGCCTTCCCTCTTAATCATGGCCTCAGTTCTGACTTTTGGAAGAGCAGCCAGTGCTTTTAACCCCTCCTGAGGCATTTTTTACTTTTATTTCGTTTCTTTTTATTTCTTTTTGTAGTTTTTCGAGACAGGGTTTCACTGTGTAACAGCTCTGACTGCCCTGGAGCTCACGCCTGCCTCTGCCTCCCCCGTTCTAATACAACAGGCATGCATGCTCCAGAACCACCTGGCTCCATTTCATTTTGCATAATGCTCTCTTTTGTTTAAATGCTGAGGTGCTGTCACACAGAACAGAGTGTAATTTATGAGAACAACACACCATAATCCGGGTGCTGTGCTGCTCCCTGGATGATACCATCGTAATTGTAATATTGGCCCCGCCCCTCCAGTACTGTCATGAGCCCTGGCAGAGGTGGGCAGTGCTCTCCATCTCTACCAGGCGGGTGTGACAGCCAAGTTTTGGTGTTTTGTTTTTTTTTGTTTTGTTTCTGTCTCCTACTACCACCACCCCCACACCCTCCGCCCAGAGACAGGGTTTCTCTGTGTAGCATTGGCTATCCAGTCATGGGCTCCCTTTGTAGACCAGGCTGGCCTTAAACTCACAGTGATCTGCCTGCCTCTGCCTCCTGAATGCTGGGATAAAAGTCCTGCACCACCATGCCATGCCTGGGTTTGTTTTTGGTTTGTTTTACTTTGCCTTTACGCCCAGCACTTGGGAGACAGAGGCGAGAGAATCACTTGCACTTGCAAGTCCAGGACAGGAAAGGCTACGCGAGAAACCTTGTCTGGAAACAAACAAACAAGCAAGCAAGCAAGCAAACAAACAAACAAAAAACTACAATTTCTTTAACCCAAGAAAAGTTCTAGTTCCAAACTAAGTCAGTATATACAGCGATTTTCAAGACAGACAGGAATACATAGAAAGACTCTGTCTCCAAAATAATTTAAACACTGTGTAAGTTGATAAATAAGTAAGTAAATACATCGATGATAGAAAGTAGATAGATAGATAGATAGATAGATAGATAGATAGATAGGATTAAAGGTGTGTGCCACCATGCCTGGTTAAATATTTAATTCTTTACTCAAACATTTTAAAAGATTAAACTAGTCCTTTATTTAATGTATTCTCCATACTATACTAATACATAAATACATAGATGTTAGATACATACATACAGACAGACATAGATAGATAGATAGAGAGATAGAGAGATAGAGAGATAGATAGAGAGATAATAGACACACAGACAGAAAAATGGATACCAATCCCCATAGTTCCCTCATTTGATCACAGCAGAATCAGGCCGACTTGTCTAGGTAGTGCCAGCTACCTTCTAATGTTTATTAGTCATCAGTGAGTATTGAATCTATTTATTAGCAATGCAGCAGTGACTCTATAACCAGCCCAGAAAATCAATGTGATTCTATACCCAGCACGAGAATTTGGGAGGTAGAGAGAGAGAGAGAGAGAGAGAGAGAGAGAGAGAGAGAGAGAATTGTGTGAGGAGGCTCTCTCTCCTGATATAGAAACTATACCCATCCTTTCAATAAAAAAGAGAAGAAGAAAAAATAAAGTAAATAACCAAGCAACCAACAAACAAATAACAACAACAACAACAACAAAAGACCACTACAAGCAGTCATTTTTTTGTAATATAATTTACAGTGGAAAGAATGTGTGCGTTCACATACAGGCTCAAACATGAACAGGAGACCAATGAGACCAAAAGACAGAGCAGCCGATGTCTGTTCTTAACGTTCAGGGTACTATTTATGTGAAATGGTTTGGGGTCCTTCGTAGACCCCTCTATCATGACCTAGAAGTGACAGACTTAAGGTGACATCATGAAGCAGTCCATTTCTTGAAGAGAAAAGAGATGGGTGCTGGGATTGAGATAGGTAGGAAGGAAAGAAGGAAGAACGGGATCAAAAACCAATCTCAGCACGTAAGAGGCGGTGGTCATAGCTATAGACTGTGACTGATCACTCAGCTGAGGATTAATTTTTAACACCCGTGAATGCTCGTGCTTGCGCGCGCGTGCATGCACGCTCGCAAACACACACACACACACACACACACACACACACACACACACGATGAAACAAGAAAAGCTCCGATGAGTGCAGTTACAAAGACAATATCGGTTGTTTTGTTATTTATTTTCAAATATGTGTGTTTATTCGCATGCATGCTAGGGTGAATATAAGTATTAGAAGAATCACATATGTACACTTTAACAAACCATTTCTAGTTTAGATCCTCGTGGTCCCCTTCTACCCATGGAACACGCCAGATTTCCATTGAGCCCTATCTAAAAATGAGCCCTCTCTTAAAAATGAGACCATAGGAGCAACACCAGTCCTAACTCTTGCTGGGGCCTTTCATTTTGTTTTTCTCTCTCTGTTTCAGATTGATTCCTGGATTAAGAGTGGAGTGTTCTCCTTGCCTCTCAGGACCATCGGAAGAGCAGCCAGTGCTTTTAACTCCTCCTGAGGAATTTTTTACTTTTATTTTGTTTCTTTTTATTTCTCTTTGTGTTTTTTTGAGACAGGGTTTCTCTGTGTAACAGCTCTGACTGCCCTGGAGCTCATGCCTGCCTCTGCCACCCAAGTTCTGAGACTACAGGCATACATGCACCTCCACCGACCGGCTCCATTTCATTTTGCATAATGCTTCTTTGGTTTAAAAACCCCTCCAGTACTGGCCCCCGCCATGGCAGAGGTGGGCAGTGCTCTCCCTCCCCACCTGGCAGGTGTGACAGCCAAGTTTTGGTGTTTTGTTTTGTTTCGTTTCTGTCTCCCACTACCACCTCCCCCACACACTCCACCCTGAGACAGGATTTCTCCGTGTAGCATTGGCTGTCCTGTCCTGGGCTCTCTTTATAGAACAGACTGGCCTTAAACTCACAGCGATCTGCCTGCCTCTGCCTCGCAAGTGCTGGGATTAAAGGTGTAGCCAGTTGGTGATGGCACATGCCTTTTTTTAATCCCAGCACTCGAGAGGTAGAGACAGGTGGACTGTAGTGAGTTTGAGGCCAGCCTCATCTACACAGCGGGTCCAGGACAGCCAAGGTTCCATAAACAAACGCTGTCTTCAGGAACCAACACCAAAACCAAACCAAAAGAAACAAAAAAATTTAGACTGAGGAGTTACACCAGACCTCTGAGATGGTTCATTTCATTTTATTTACCTTTATTTCATTTCATTATTTTTTATTTCTTTTTTTTGGGCGGGGGCAAGGGATTCATTTTTCACGTTAGGGTTTCTCTGTGTAGCCTTGACTGTCCTGGACTTACTTACTTTGGTAGACCACGCTGTCCTAAAATTTACGGCAATCCCACTGCCTCTGCCTCCCAAGTGCTGGGATTATTGGCATGTGCCACCACCGCCCGGCCTTATTTTAATTTTTTTCTGTGCATCATTCAGTATGAATGTGTCAGATCCCTTCTAGTGTCGTTACAGACAGTTGTGAGCTGCCCTGTGGGTGTTGGGAATCCAACCC
Source organism: Acomys minous (assembly GCF_964271855.1). Taxonomy (NCBI): domain Eukaryota; kingdom Metazoa; phylum Chordata; class Mammalia; order Rodentia; family Muridae; genus Acomys; species Acomys minous. The sequence continues at coordinate 56,199 of NW_028182121.1, read as the reverse complement.
AGGTCCTTTGGAAGAGCTGACAGTGCACCTCACCACCGATCCATCTCTCTAGTCCCATTTGCTTTGTCTTCATGCTCTCTTTCTTTGAATTCTGAGGCACCACAACTCAGGGGGGAAAAACATTTCCGAAGTGATCTTCTCTGTTCTCTGTGCTTACCATCCCTTTAGATGGCAGGGACTTAAATCCAATTCACACGGGGTGGGGGCATGGGGGCAGAACAGACGGTCGCATGCACGGTGGGCAAGGGGCGCAGGGCGGAAGAGGGGCACTTGCAGGCACACGAGGGGACGGGGGGGGGGGGATTGTGAGGAGCCTCTCACCCCTGACCTAGAAAGTACCCTTTAAATTAAAAGTGTAAAAAAAACCGTACTACAAACACACATTTGTTTTGGAATATAATTTATGGTAGAAAGCATTGTGTGGGTTCGCATACAAGCCCAAACATACACAAGAGACTGGATAGATCAAAAGGCAGAGCAGCCGATGCTTGTTCTTTTCGTTCAGGGTACTATTTATGTGAAATGGGTTGGAGTCCTTCCTAGTCCCCTCTACAATGACCTAGAAGTGTGACTGTCTTAAGTTGAAATCAGGAAGCAGTCCATTTCTGGAAAAGGAAAGAAAGGGTTGTTATGAGTTCAAGGTCCAGCCTGGTCTACAAAGTGAGTCCAGGATGGCCAAGGCTACACAGAGATACCCTGTCTCGGAAAAAAAACAAACAAACAAAGAAGCATAAAAAAATCTTAAAAGAATCCCACACTCATCTGCCGGGTATGGTATGGTGGCGCATGCCTTTAATCCCAGCACTTGGGAGGCAAAGGCCGGTGGATCACTGTGAGTTCGAGGCCGCCTTGGTCTACGAAGTGAGTCCAGGACAGCTAAGGCTACACAGAGAAACCCTGTCTCAAAAAAAAAAGTAAAGATGAGACCATAGGAGCAACACCAGACCTCCCCCTCAGCTGCGTCGTTTCATTTTGGTTTTTTCTTTTTCTGTTCTCTTTGAGTTCTGAATTAAGTGTGCAGTGTTCTGCCTGTATCTCCAGCTCTGGGCCAGGAGAGGGCACCAGGTCTCCTCATAAATGGTTGTGAGCCACTACGTGGCTGCTGGGACTGAAGGCTATACTTTCCCAAGAGCAGCCAGTGCTCTTCAACCCTGACGCATTTTTATTTTTCTTATTTTTATTTTTTATGTTTGTGGTTATTCCAGACAGGGTTTCTCTGTGCAATAGCTCTGGCTGTCCTGGAACTCATGGAGATCCACCGGCCTCTGCCTCCCAAGCGCCAGGAATATAGGCGTGCGCCGCCATTTTATGTTTCTTAATGCTCTCTTTGGTTTAAATGCTGAGGTGCTGTCACACAGAAAGGAGTATAACTTATAAGAAAAATGCACCATCATCCAGATGCTGTGGCACTCGCTTTTAGATGAAAATAATGACATGGATGGGAAAAAACAGGACAAATAAAACAACAACCCAAAAATGCACATAAAATTTACTGAATCATTAATAAAGAATAAGCAATGAAACGTGGGCTTACAAACAGGCAAAAAGATAAAGAAAGAGACATATGAAGCCGGGCGTGGAGGCGCATACCTTTAATCCCAGCAGTCAAGAGGCAGAGGCAGGCGGATCACTGTGAGTTCGAGGCCAGCCTGGTCTATAAAGTGAGTCCAGGACAGCCAAGGCTACACAGAGAAACCTTGTCTCGAAAAACCAAAAAAAAAAAAAAAAGAGAGAGAGAGAGAGACATATGGTTAGAGAGACCCTAAGACAGAGGAGCCATGAATAGAGAAACGGATCATTTTATTTTCAGTAATTACAACAGAAAACACAAATAGAATTGACTGGTGTGGAACTTTTCCTGTGTCTCAGGAAGACTTATTTAGTTAGTTTTGGGTTCTTTGAGAGCTAGTTTCTTTGTGTAGCCTTGACACACAAGCGCACACACACACACACACACACACACACACACACACACAAATGGGGGCGCAAGCATGAAGGGCAAAGAGAGAGAGAGAGAGAGAGAGAGAGAGAGAGAGAGAGAGAGAGAGAGAGAGAGAGAGAGAGAGAAACCCTATGTAAAATAACGTGTCTGTCTGGAGTTCACGGTGTAAAGAAGGTGAGATATCCATAGGGACTTATGAATATCTGTGGGAGTCAGAGGGAGACAGACAGACTGTGAATTCAGGTGGCTAGTCTGGCCTAAATAGTGAATTCAGAGACAATAAAGGCTACATAAAGAGATTGACCCTGTCTGTGAAAATCCAAACAAACAGCAAACAAATGAGTGTTTTCCTGTGAAACATGAAAATGCCCGACTTTCATATCAGCCAGCCATGAAGGCTGCTCGACCTCCACTTCCAAGGAGAAGTAGGGTGTAACTGGAAGATAATTAAGAGATAAGCAATCAAGCAGGAGCCTCACCCATCCTTTCTGACACAAGGTCAAAGGGTAACCTTCAACTTTTGCTTTTTTTCCTTTGAAAGGAATAGGCCTTGTTCTGGCCTGTAAGTCTGTGTGTGTGTGTGTGTGTGTGTGTGTGTGTGTGTGTGTGTGTGTGTATGTGTGTCTTTTTCCCCAAAAACAGGGTTTCTCTGTGTAGCCTTGGCTGTCTTGTCCTGGACTCTCTCTGTCGACCGGGCCCACCTCAAAATTATAAAGATCCCCCTGCCTCTGCTTCCTGATTACTGGCATTAAAGGCCTGCACCACCATGCCTAGCTTTGTTTCTGTTCCCCCAACCCCCACTGCTCACATAAAAGTCCATCCATATGAGTCTGGTGTCTGAGAGTGGTCAGTGAGTGGCCACTCTTGAACACATAACCAAAACAAAACAAAACCAAATTACCAAACGGGAAAGGCAAAAGCAGGCCAAACTCTGTTTCCAGGCCAGACTGGCCTACAGCAAATGTTCAAAGACAGCCATGCCCATCACAAACAAGCCTGTCTGGTTTGGATGGTTGGTTGGGTGTTTTTGTTTTTGTTTTTGTTTTTGTTTTGAGGCAGGTTTTCTCTGTGTAGCCTTGGCTATCTTGGACTGACTTTGTAAACCAGGCTGGGCTCGATCTAACAGAGATCTACCTGCATCTGCTTCCAGAGTGCTGGGATTGAATGCCTGTGTGTTTTTAATTCCCTGTTACTTTATTGTCCATTCAATTTGATTTTATGAGGTAGCGCTCTCTCTCTCTCTCTCTCTCTCTCTCTCTCTCTCTCTCTCTGTGTGTGTGTGTGTGTGTGTGTGTGTGTGTGTGTGTATAGGACCATGTGTGGTCTGATACTGTCATCCTTTATGATTACTCATACAAACTATGATTGAACATTAGACTCTGATGAGTGGTTAACCCAAACCCTAACCAGGCCAACCCCTCAGGCCATACAAAGTGAAAGTAGAATAAACAGAGAGCTGTGAAAACAGGGGAAACCTTTCTTCTCTAACAGGGAGGCCCAAGTGAAAGAGAGCGAAAGTGACCTCCTGACAAATCAGTTAGTGGAAAATCAGTAAGGGAAGGCAGCATCAGGAAGGGAGGATCCTTTTGAAAACACTTCACCGCTTGGGGTCCCTCCTTTGTTGTGTCTGCTGTTGCCACCAATGCTGTTCCTGTCCAGCCCCAACTTCTGGTCTCAGACTAAATACAGAGTTAGAGCAAATTAAAGCACCAGTCCAATGGTGCTAGAGATGATATTCTCTTTCCAGCTGCTGGGTGCTGACATGACAGGCATGCATGGATTAAGTGCATGTAGTACTAAGAGGATGGAGCCCATGGCTTTGTAAGCACCCTTGGCCATAGCTTCCCCTTCCCCTTCCCCTCTGCACCCCAACTTAGGTAAAGGCGGTGGAACAACCATCCATGAGGCTTGCCCCCACAGGGCAGTTCCAGAGAAATCAGACAGCCTCACGCAGACATACTTGCATTCAAAATTGAAATAGAAAGGACAGAAAAACAAACCAAAACAACAACAACAACAACAAACCGATGCACATAAAAACAATAAAGAAAATAAGGAGAAATGAAATATGGATTTACAGAGAAAGAAAAAGGAAAAAAAAGCCAAAGTAAAAATACAAAAACCATATGATTAGGTATCAGGGAGACCTTCCCTAAGACAGGCAGAGCAGCAATGAATTGATCATTTTAATTTTCATGTTATTAGTTGTAATTAACCCCAGAACTCAGTAGGCAGAGGCAAAAGAGGCAAGCAGATCTTTGTCTACAACAGAGAAGCCCTGTCTCAAACAGAAGGAAACAAAAAACACTAAACAACAACAACAATAGACACACAGATAAAGAAATCATTTAAAGGGAAGACATGAAATATGGATTTACAGAGAAAGAGAGAGAGAGAGAGAGAGAGAGAGAGAGAGAGAGAGAGAGAGAGAGGTAAAAGTAAAAAAACAGAACAGTAGCAACAACAACAACAAAAGCCAAAACCTTAGGTTCAGGGAGACCCTAAGGCAGAGCAGCAAGGAACTGATCACTTTATTTTTCATTACATTAGTTGTAATTAAAACCTGAAATAAGACTACCACACCTCTAATGCCAGCACTTGGGAGGCAAAACTAAGAGGATCGCTGTGAGTTGGAGGGCAGCCTGGTCTCCAAAGCAAGTCCAGGACAGCCAAGGCTACATGAGAAACCCTGTCAGGAAACAAACAAGCTAACAAACAACTACAATTTCTTTAACCCCAAGAAAAGGTCTAGCTCCAACCTAGTATGCACAACGATTTCCGAGACAGACAGGAATACATAGAGAGACACTGTCTCCAAAATAACTTAGGAGATAAGTAAGTAAGCAAGCAAGCAAGCAAGCAAATACATAGGTGATATATAGATACATGATTACAGACACACAGACAGACAAATGGAGACCAATCCTCATAGTTCCCTCATTTGATCACGGCAGAGTCAGGCAGCCTGTTCTACGTAGTGTTGGCTAGAATGTTTATTAACAATTAGTACGACTTCTATTTATTAGTAATGCAGTGGCTCATGCCTTTCTTTAATTCCAGCACTCAGGAAGCAGAGGCAGGTGGACTGCTGTGAACTCAAGGCCAGGCTGTTCTACAAAGTGATTCCAGGACAGCCAAGGCTACACAGAGAAACCCTGTCTCCAAAAACCAAAACCAAAAAAGAAAAAAGAGAAAAAAGAAAAAAGAAACAACCGAAGAGACATTAAATAAAAAAATAAAAATAAATAAATAAATAAATAAAATTACAAACATTGTTCATGTGTGACAAAACAGGGGCCACACATGCCCAGAAGAAAGAAAGAAGGAAAAAAAGAAAAAGGGAAAGAAGGAAGGAAGGAAGGAAGGAAGGAAGGAAGGAATGAGGGAAGGAAGGGTGAAAAAAATTAAATATCTCAGACTGTGTGCACAAAAATACATGGGTTGTGGGCATGGGGGGGCAGTGTTGAGTGGGTGGGGAGGGGGGAGAACGCAGCTCATTAGACAGGCCCTCATTGTCCTGCCTCTGTGTTCCATGAACACTCAAATCTCTTACAACTCAGTGAATCGCAAAAAGAAAAAGAAAAAAGAAAGAGGAAAGGAAAGGAAAAAATTCCCGACTATACATTGATGCAACCACTCACTACCTTATGATTTGTCTGATTCTTCAAGATTCTTCTGTGGTGAACTGATGTGAGATCACTCACCTGTATGCTTATGTGTACCCTGGTCTGACTTAGAAGTCAGAGATCTGCCTTCACAGTGCATGGATTAAAGCAATGAACTACCAGGGCCAATTTGATTTCATTTTTTGGGTGTTTTTGGGTTGTTTTTTTTTTTTTTTTTGGTTTTTTGAGACAGGGTTTCTCTGTGTAGCCTTGGCTGTCCAGGACTCGCTTTGTAGACCAGGCTGGCCTGGAGCTCACAGCGATCCGCCTGCCTTTGCCTCCCGAGTGCTGGGATTAAAGGCGTGTGCAACTGATGCTCAGCCAAACAAATAAAGGTGGGTGTGTGTGCCCACACAAGCAAGACCACACTCAGCCTCCTTTCATTTCTTTACCTTCCATTGATCTAAGTCTGGGTTTCTAGTGTTCAGTGTGTGGCTAATCTTGAACCCATAATGCTGTCACTTTATTATATGTTTAGTTTAAAGTCAAATTCTCTGAAGGTGTTCACCAAAATGAAGCCACCTTCTGGAGGGCAGATATCACGGTGGCTTACCTCACCAATATGGAAGCAGTCCTGGGACATACTTTTCAAGGTCGTTTACTCTGGAGGACCAAAACTTAAACCCAATTTGCATGTGTGGAATTCTGAGGAAGTTCTCCTAATCTACACAGTACCCTCGCTGTGTGAAAAGAAAATCAACCAAACTGTTTAACTCCCCGTCTTTTAAAAAAATTGTTTATTAATTAATAAAAATTTTAGAAGGAAACCGGGCCTGATGTTGCATGCCTTTAATCCCAGCACTCGGGAGGCAGAGGCAGGTGGATCACTGTGAGTTCAAGGCCAGCCTAGTCTACAAAGTGAGTCCAGGATGGCCAAGGCTAACACAGAGAAACCTTGTCTCGAAAAAAAATGTACATATTAGAAGGAGGAGAAGGAAGAGGAGGAGGAGGAGGAAAGGAAGGAAGGAAGGAAAGAGCCAGGCCTGGTGGCAGCAACGCACTGAATATTTAAATTTTTCATGGCATTAGTCATAAGAAAAAAAATAAAATAAAGCAGATATAATTAATTGTCCTGGCATGCACCACCAGGCCCTGCTTCCTTTAATTTCATTTATTTATTTACTTATTGATATTGGTTTTTTGAGACAGGGTTTCTCTGGGTAGCCTTGGGTGTCCTGGAACTCTGTTTTTAGACCAGGCTGGTCTCAAACTCACAGAGATCCACCTACCCCTGCCTCCCAAGGGCTGGGATGAATGGCGTGTGCCACCATGCTGGTCCTTTCAGCTCTTTATCTCCAAGAAAGTTTCTAGGTAGTCCTGGGAGTTCCAACCTTAGTCCATCTACACATCAGTTTCAAAGACAGCCAGAGGGGGGCAGAAAGAGAGAGAGAGAGAGAGAGAGAGAGAGAGAGAGAGAGAGAGAGAGAGAGAGTCTATCTCCACAAACCTTAGATAAGTAAGATACACAGACAGAAAGACAAATGGAGGCCAAGCATCATAGTTTCCTCATGTAATCACAGCAGAGACAGGTGGACTTCAGTGTTTGGTTTTTCCAAGTACATATTTAAGTCTTTATTCAGCTATCTATCAAGGATAAACTGGTCCTTTATTTAGTGTAGTCTCCGTACCCAACGTGGAACCATTGAAATCCCTAACTAGATGAGGCCTGCCTCCAGCTCACAGAGTTTCACCTGCCTCTGCCTTCAGAGCTATGGGATTCAAGGCCTATAGGACCACACAGAGCTGGCTTCTTTAAGTTCTGGTTTCAGAACTTAACCCCAATGTGCATGTACAGAATTATAGGGAAGCCTCTTCTGATCTACACAGTTCCCTCGCTCCATGAAAAGACAAACCACATAAAGGCTTAACTCGCTCTCTGAAAACAAAAAAAAAAAATTAAGAGCTGGATGGAGAGGTGGCTCAGAGGTTAAGAGCACTGACTGCCCCTCCAGAGGTCCTGAGTTGCGTTCCCAGCGAGCACAAGGCGGCTCACGGCCATCTATAATTTGATCTAATGTCCTCCTCTGGCGTGCAGGCATAAACGCAGGCAGATAAAGCACTGTACACATAATAATGAATAAATATTTTAAATTGAAAATAAACTTTTAAATTAACCATAATGACAGGGGGGAAAAATTAGTTCAGAATCTTTCAGTAGCCAGGAGGTGGTGGCACATGCCTTTCTTTAATCCCAGCACTTTGGAGGCAGAGACAGGTGGATTGTTGTGAGTTTGAGGCCAGCCTTGTCTACACAGCGGGTCCAGGACAGCCAAGGTTCCATAAAGAAACGCAGTCCTCAGGAATCAAAACCAAAACCAAACCAAAAAAAAGAAAAAAATTTAGTCCGAGGAGCTACACCATACCTCTGAGACGGTTCCTTTCATTTTATTTACCTTTATTTCATTTCATCATTTTTTTTATTTCTTTTTTTTGGGGGGGGGCAAGGGATTCGTTTTTCACGTTAGCGTTTCTCTGTGTAGCCTCTACTGTCCTGGAGTTACTTGCTTTTTTAGACCAGGCTGCCCTAAAATTCACGGCAATCCGACTGCCTCTGTCTCCCGAGTGCTGGGATTATTGTCATGCGCCACCACCGCCCGGCCTTATTTTAATTTTTTTCTGTGCATCATTCGGTATGAATGTGTCAGATCCCTTCTAGTGGTGTTACAGACAGTTGTGAGCTGCCCTGTGGGTGTTGGGAATCCAACCCAGGTCCTTTGGAAGAGCTGACAGTGCTCCTCACCACTGATCCATCTCTCTAGTCCCATTTGTTTTGTCTTCATGCTCTCTTTCTTTGAATTCTGAGGCACTGCCACACAGGGGGGAAAACATTTCTGAAGTGATCTTCTCTCTTCTCTGTGTTTACCATCCCTCTAGATGGCAGGGACTTAAATCCAATTCACACGTGGTGGGGGGCTGTGTGGCAGAGCAGAGGGTCGGGGGCACGGTAGGCCAGGGGACCGTGGCGGAGGAGGGCCAATGCAGGTGCGCCGGGGGCGGGAGGGGGATTGTGAGGAGCCTCTCACCCCAGACCTTGAAAGTACTCTTTAAATTAAAAGTGTAAAAAAAAACCAACATTACTACTAACACACATTTGTTTTGGAATATAATTTATGGCAGAAAGAAATGTGTGGGTTCGCATACAAGCCCAAACATAAACAAGAGACTGGAGAGACCAAAGGCAGAGCAGCCGATGCCTGTTCTTTTCGTTCAGGGTACTATTTATGTGAAATGGGTTGGAGTCCTTCCTAGTCCCCTCTACAATGACCTAGAAGTTTGACTGTCTTAAGCTGAAATCAGGAAGCAGTCCATTTCTGGAAGAGGAAAGAAAAGGTTGCTATGAGTTCAAGGTCCAGCCTGGTCTACAAAGTGAGTCCAGGATGGCCAATGCTACACAGAGAAACCATGTATCGAAAAACAAAAAAATACAAACGGACAAACATAAAAAAATCTTAAAAGAATCCCAGACACATCTGCCGTGTATGGTATGGTGGTGCACGCGTTTAATCCCACCACTTGGGAGGCAAAGACATGTGGATCGCTGTAAAATTGTCTCGAAAAGCCAAAAAAGAAAAAAAAAAGAATCTGACATCTAAACTTTAACCAATCATTACCTAGTTTACATCCTACAGGTGCACATCTACCCAAGGAACACACCAAATTTCCACTGAGTCCTATCTTGCTGTCGTAAAAATGAGACCACAGGAGCAACACCAGACCTCCCCCTCAGCTGGGTTGTTTCATTTTGTTTTTCTCTCTTTCTTTTCTCTTTGAGTTCTGCATTAGGTGTGCAGTGTTCTGCCTGCATCTCCACCTGCGGGCCAGGAGAGGGCACCAGGTCTCCTCATAAATGGTTGTGAGCCACCACGTGGCTGCTGGGAACTGAAGGCTCTACCCTCCCAAGAGCAGCCAGTGCTCTTCAACCCTGACACATTTTTATTTTTGTTATTTTTATTTTTTATGTTTGTGGTTTTTCGAGACAGGGTTTCTCTGTGCAACATCTCTGGCTGTCCTGGAACTCATGGAGATCCACCGGCCTCTGCCTCCCAAGCGCCGGGAGGGGACTCGGTGTGGCGGGAGAGGGGCGGCGGCCACGGGAAAGGGACCGAGGCCCCTTTCTTCTCCACCACCCTGCCCGCCGTCCATGACACACGTCTGACGGGTTCGCGAGAGAAAGAGCGAGAAGATCGACCGGGAGGAGCGCGGAGGTGGAGGCGGCAGCGAAGCGGGAACACGAGCCGGCGACCTCGCTTTGGCGAGTGCCCTGGGTCCCAGGGCACGCAACATGGCGCGGTGACGGGGCCGACACTCGCTGCCTCTCCCTGACCCCACCCCCCGGGGAGGGCTCACATTGGCGAACGGATGGACCGAGGCGAACTCCCCAGGGGTCTTTAAACCTGCGCGCCGGAACGCGACAGTCAGGTACCCGGAAGGGTTCGGGGAGGACACGTGAGGTCAGAAAAGCCGGGAGGGGATGGATGCCGGACACACTGAGGCCATCGCCGACCGCAGGCAACACGCTTCGGGCTTGGTAAAGTCATAGCCGTGGCATAGGCGGCCGAGATGAGGCGCAACAGCGCACCCCACCACAACCACGACATAGACTCGCACCACCGCTAAGGGAGGAGACGAGCCGGACGGGAAAGAGGGGCGGCCCGCGGGACGCTGCATTCACCTAGCGTGGGGGGTGGGCCACCCCGGGGAAGAAGCGGAAGGAGCGAAGAGAAGGGAGAGGATTGCGAGAGAGGGATGAGAATGGCAAGAGCTGCCCAACCCACAACAGACGGCAATGCGCCCCGCCTCCTCACCATCCTCTACCTCTTTCCTCTTCCCTCCTTCTTTCAACCCAGAGGACCGAATGACCGAGACCGACTGCATGGGGCAGCAGGCGATGCGACCCGGGACACGCGCCTCCCGGTGGGGAGGAACAAAGACGGACGGACAGACGGACGGACGGACAGACGGACGGACGGACGGACGTGGCCAGCCTACCGGCGCCTCTCCTTAATGATCCTTCCGCAGGTTCAGCTATGGAAACCTTGTTACGCCTTTTACTTCCTCTAGATAGTCAAGTTTGACCATCTTCTCAGCGCTCCAGCATGGCCATCAGCCGACTCCAGCAGGGCTGATCCGAGGGCCTCACTAAACCATCCAATCGGTAGTAGCGATGGGCAGTGTGTACAAAGGGCAGCGACTTAATCAACGCAAGCTTATGACCTGATCTTACTGGGAATTCCTCGTTCCTGGGGAATAATTGCAATACCGGATCCCCATCACCAATGGGGTTAAACGGTTACCCTTGCCTGACAGCTTAGGGTAGGCACATGCTGAGCCAGTGTAGCGCGCCTGCAGCCCCGGACATCTAAGGGCATCACAGACCTGTCATTGCTCAATCTCCGGTGGCTGAACGCCACTTGTCCTCTAAGAAGTTGGGGGACGGGACGCCGACCGCTCGGGGGACGCGTAACTAGTTAGCATGCCAGAGTCTCGTTTGTTATAAGAATTAACCAGACAAATCGCTCCACCAACTAAGAACGGCCAAGCACCACAACCCAGGGAATCAAGAAAGAGCTATCAATCTGTCAATCCTGTCCGTATCCAGGCAGGGTAAGGTTTCCCGTGTTGAGTCAAATTAAACCGCAGGCTCCACTACTGGTGGTGCCCTTCCATCAATTCCTTTAAGTCTCAGCTTTGCAACCATACTCCCCCCGCCCCCGGAATCCAAAGACTTTGGTTTCCGGGAAGCTGCCCAGCAGGTCATGGGAATACCATTTCATTTTGCATAATGCTCTCTTTGGTTTAAATGCTGAGGCGCTGTCACACAGAAAAGAGTGTAATTTATGAGAACAACACACCATCATCCGGGCCCAGTGGTGCTCGCTGGATGATACCATCACAAGGGCAATATTGACCCAATCCCTCCAGTACTGGCACCGGCCATGGAGGAGGTGGGCGGTGCTCTCCCTCTCCACTGGGCAGGTGTAACAACCAAGTTTTGGGGTTTTGTTTTGTTTTGTTTCTGTCTCCCACTACCACCACCCCCACCCCCTCTGCCTAGAGACAGGGTTTCTCTGTGTAGCATTGGCTGTCCAGCCCAGGGCTCCCTTTGTAGACCAGGCTGGCCTTAAACACACAGCGATCTGCCTGCCTCTGCCTCCAGAGTGCTGGGATTAAAGGCCTGCACCACCATGCCATGCCTGGCTTTGTTTTTGGTTTTGTTTTCCTTTGCTTTAATCCCAGCACTTGGGAGATAGAGGCAAGAGAATCACCTGTACTTGCTTGTCCAGGACAGGCAAGGCTACATGAGAAACCTTGTCTGGAAACAAACAAGCAAGCAAGCAAGCAAGCAAGCAAGCAAACAAAAAACTACAATTTCTTTAACCCAAGAAAAGTTCTAGTTCGAAACTAAGTCAGTATATACAGCAATTTTCAAGACAGACAGGAATATAGAGAGAAACTCTGTCTCCAAAATAATGTAAACACTGTGTGAGTAGATAAGTAAGTAAGTAAATACATCGATGATAGATAGATAGATAGATAGATAGATAGATAGACAGATAGATCGATAGAATTAAAGGTGTGTGCCACCATGCCTGGCTAAATATTTAATTCTTTACTCAACTATTTTAAAAGATTAAACGAGTTCTTTATTTAGTGTATTCTCCGTACTATACTAATACATAAATACATAGATGTTAGATACATACACACATACACCCATAGATACATAGATAGATAGAGAGAGAGATACAGAGATAGAAAGATAATACACACACAGACAGACAAATGGATACCAATCCTCATAGTTCCCTCATTTGATCACCACAGAGTAAGGCAGCCTGGTCTAGGTAGTGCCAGCTACCTTCTAATGTTTATTAGTCATCAGTCAGTACTGAATCAATTTATTAGCAATGCAGCAGTGACTCTATAACCAGCCCAGAAAATCAATGTGATTGTATACACAGCATGAGAGGGTGGGAGGAGAGAGAGAGAGAGATCTTGACTAAAAGAAATAGCTGGCCGGGCGTGTTAGCACACACCTTTAATCCTAGCATTCGGGAGGCAGAGGCAGGCGGATCACTGTGAGTTCGAGGCCAGCCTGGTCTACAAAGCGAATCCAGGACAGCCAAGGCTACACAGAGAGACCCTGTCTCAAAAAAATTCCAAAAATAAAATAAATAAATAAATAAATAAATAAATGGGAAGAAATGGAACCAAAATCCAGGAAAAGGAAAGTATTTTCTCTGTACGTAAGCAATTCTAAGTTGTTATACCATTCCTTCTATGTACTTTGGGTTAAACTTTGTGTTCCTAAGAAAAGTGTCCGTTTTCAAAGAATAGCCAAATGGCTCTTATGTGTGGTGCCTGATTTTCAAACTTTTCAAAAAGCACGACCTGCCTACCTGCCTTCCTTGAATTCCCAGCACCCCGGAGGTAGAGGCAGACAGATCACTGCAAGTTCGAGGCCAGCCGGTCAGCCAGCCAGCCTGCCTGCCTGCCTGTCTGTCTGTCTGTCTGTCTGTCTGTCTGTGTCAAACTATACCAAAGGAAACCAAGTAGCAGGGCCTGCCATGCATCTGGGCCATAGGAGGACAATGAAGTCTCACTCGGTTGTATATAGACCATGATGAGTTTGGGGATAGGAAACTATGATTGGAAGGCATGGTAGGAAATTAAAAATCGATTAAATTGAGAGCCCTGCCCCTCCACAAACCTAATCAAACAAACACTCAGTCAGTCTTGAAACCCTCAGTTAGCGAGTGTCTAAGCCAACTGTACACTTTCATCCATCGGGAGTGTGCATGGTTAAAAGAAACTGAGAAAAGAAAAAGAAAAACAAAGATGGGCAGGGGCTGGAGAGAGACGGCTCAGTGGTTAAGAGCACTGTCTGCTCAATTCCCAGCTCCCACATGGCAGCTCCCACCTGTCTGTCTTTAACTCCAGGTCTAAGGTTATCTGACACTTTCATGCCTGCCTTGTTCTCAGAAGTCGGAAGCAATTTTGGAGGTGCATCACAGTACAGGATCACCTCCAAGAAAGCCCACATGGCTAATGAGCTCCTTGAACAAGATGGCCCTCGGCATGCCTGGCAGTTGTGCGCAGCCGAGCCAAAGAGTTTCTCATTCATGAAATAAAATAAAATACAAAAACCAAACCCTAGCCCTGAAATGATGATGTGGCTAGTGTTCCTGAAACAAAAATATAGGTATGTGACCCAACAGGTACAGGAACAGGAACAGGTCTCTCTCAACACCAGGAGGACTTAACCTATCTTGGTCTCCACTGGTAAAGATCCACCCCACCCCCCCCTCGTAATCAAAATGAGAGCTATAAATGGGGCAGCTCTCTCCACACATCTTGTGCCTTAAGACAGTGGAAAGTCTAGCCAGCACTCAGTCTGGAGGCAGAGGCAGGTAGATCTCCATGAGCCTGGTCTACAGAGTGACTTCCAGGAGCTGTCACACAGAGGAAACCTCTGTCTTGAACCCTCCCACCCCCCACCCCTCCTAAAAGGGTGGAAAAATCACTTTTCTTCAGGAAGAAGTGGACACTAACCAGTCTGCAAAGAGGTGTGTGTGTGTGTTTGAGGGGTGGGGTGGGCGTTCCTCTTTACTTATGAAAGAAACAGTGAGTCAAGCAAAGCCTTCCTTTGATTTTTATCCTCACATTGTGGGATTACATTGCAAGAGGAAGACTAGAGGAGTCAGAGGTGGTTCTTTCTAAGTAAACATTAAAGACCATATCTTCAACTGGAGCGAGTGAGGGTTTGTTGTTGTTGTTATTGTTGTTGTTGTTGTTGTTGTTGTTGTTGTTTTCCTTTTCTTGGGGGGGGCGAGTTCTAAAACATTCCCTCTGAAAGCAAACTGAACTCATGCACCAGGAGAATCATGTCTCAGCAGTTAAGAGTACCGGGTGTTCTGACACACGCCTCGTGAGTACCAGTAGTCCACAGATGCACGCACAGCCAGACAAGCTGAGAAACAAATAAATACCTGGAAACTAATTCTTTATCCATTTATTCACATTATTTTATTGAGTCAGGGTTAGTGAAAGAGGGCTGGGAGGTAGGGAGAGTACCAGCTATGGGTCAGGAGGGGAGGGTTGTCTTCTTATGCTGTGAGGATGAAGTTTCATATGTCGGTCCAGATGGGCTGGCTATTTTCTCCAAGAAGAATCTTCCTTCTGGCCTCTCCCTCCTACATGGAGGTAAGAAAGCAAGCAGAGAAAACAGCTGTCAAGTTGGGACCCATAAAGCAAGTGTCCATTCCACAAATGCGGACAGGAAGGGGAGAGAGAGAGAGAGAGAGAGAGAGAGAGAGAGAGAGAGAGAGAGAGAGAGAGAGAGAGTTGGGAGACGGGGAGAGACCTGCATCTAACACACAATGTTTTAGGTAACACAATGCTCCCCAATGTCTCCTCCCTGTTTCTCTTCCCCACCTCCAGCAAATGACATCACCTCCCCGACTACACACACACACACAGAAAGGGGGGGGAGCGCACATCTGCGATCAAACCTGGAACAAAACAGAATACTATGGTAGTCTGCTATTTCTGGAGCAAACACTGGACCTCTCTTCAAGGTGATCTGGTGTCTTCTTCTGGCCTGCAGATAAACATAGAGAAATGAATGAATGAGTGAATGAATGAATGAATGAATAAGTAAATAAATAAAATAGCTCCTGGAGGAGGTAGATAAAGATTTTGGTGCCCTCTTCTGTCAACCAGGTGCAGATAGATAGATAGACAGATAAATAGAAAGAAAGAAAGAAAGAAAGAAAGAAAGAAAGAAAGAAAGAAAGGTCGATCTTCACAGACTGAGTAATTAATCAAATATTTATTAATAAATGGCTCCAGGAGGAGGAGGAGGAGGAGGTGGAGGAGGAGGAGGAGAAAGATATCTGGTACACTCTTCTGGCCTGCCCGTATATATATCTGCAGATAGACAAGCATAGGATAGATAGATAGATAGATAGACAGATAGATAGATAGATAAACAAATAGATAGCTTGATAAATAGATAAACAAATAGACAGATAAATAAATAAATGGATAGAAAGTTAGGCAAATGAATGAATAAAAAACACACAAATAAACAAGTAAATAAATAAACAAGTAAGTAAGTAAATAAATAAATAAATAAATAAATAAATGGCCCGCCCGTCCCCCTCCCCACAGTGGCATGGGAAAACAAACAAACCAAACTTCATCAAACTTCCGTGGTTAGGCAGAAGGGAAAACTGGTCGACTTCCATAGTTTTAGGTTAGGACACGCATCCCTTGAAAGGGACAACTGGTCGACCTCCATGGTTATAGGACTCGCATCAGTTGTGTATACAGATATATATATATATATATATATATATATATATATATATATATATATATATAATATTATTTTTAAAAAAAAGAGTCCAGAAGGGACATCTGGTTGACCTAAGGTGTCCCAAATGAGAGCGGGCGACTCCCCGCGTGGGACTACTGGTCTATCCGGTCTCTGGGGAAAAGGGCGGGGTGATCCCCAACCTCCAGGTGGGTCGGGGCGCAAGCGAGGCAAAACGGATAAAGTCTACCCCGCCCCCCCAGTGGTCACACCGCTGTCACCGCCTTTGCCTCACACCCCAGTTTGGCCAGGGTCGGAGCGGGGGCGGGCGGGAAAAGGCGACTGCGGCGAAGCAGGCAGGGGGCGCTTTCTCCTGGAGATGCCAATGGGAAAAACGGGAACCCGTCGTTCCGGAGACAGGGAGAGTGAGAGAGCGGCAGACGGGCTGACAAGACAAACCATTGTGTCGAGAGATGACTTTCAATAGATAACAGCGAGGAAGCTGCTCTGCAACATAGAAACCCCAACCCAGAAGCAGGTCGTCTATGATTGGTTTAGCGCCAGGTTCCACAGGAACTTGCGCTGACGTGACGGGCAAGAGGGTGGCCCCCTTTCTGGCTGCGCCCCGTTTCCCGGGACCAATGGCTCTCCACACCAGACCCCGGTACCGACACAAGGCGGGGAAGCCCACCGGCCGGCCGGCAGCGACAACCCCTTGAGAGGGCACACGCGCAAAGGTGACGATGATGGACCGCCGGCTGGGACGGAAGGGGACCTGGCTATCTGGGGCCAACCGAGGCTCCTTCAGCGATGCGGTATCGTTCTGCCTGGGCAGGATTCTAACTTAGAGGCGTTCAGTCATAATCCCACAGAAGGGGGAAAGAGGGTAAGAGTCTGAGAGAGCCACAGGAGGGAGAGAAGGACCTCACACCCACAGGCCACTCCCTAAAGGCCCCGCAGACCCCCCCATCTCGGGGGCAGAGAGGTGACCTCCCCAGGGGTCTTTAAACCTGCATGCCTGAACGCGACAGCCAGGTACCCAGAAACGATCGGGGAGGACACGCCAGGTCAGAGAGTCCGGGAGGGGACAGATCCTGGACCCATCGCGGCCATCGCCAATCACACTTGACACGCTCCGGGCGCAGTAAAGCCAGAGTCGAGGCATAGGCGGCCAAGATGAGACGTGACAGCGCCCCCCACCACAACCATGACATTGACTCGCACCACCGCCATGGGTGGAGACAAGCGGGACGAAAAAGAGGGGCAGCCCGCGGGTGGCGGCAGGAAGAGAGCAGGCAGGGTCGGTCACCCCGGGGAAGAAGCAGAAAGAGCAAAGAGACAGGAGAGGAGCAAGAGGGACGGGAACAGCAAGGGCTGCCGCCCCACAACAGATGGCAGTGCAACCCGCCTCCTCACCATCCTCTTTCCTCTTCCCTCCTTCTTTCAAAACCCAGAGGACCTACCGACCAACCGCACACACGGCAGCAGGTGATGCGACCTGGGACACTTGCCTAATGGCAAGGAGTGACAAAGACAGACAGACTGACAGACACGGCCTGCCGAACTGTGCCTCTCGTTAATGATCCTTCCCGAGGTTCACCTACAGAAACCTTGTTATGACTTTTACTTCCTCTAGGTAGTCAAGTTCGACCGTCTTCTCAGGGCTACGCCAGGGCCATGAGCCGACCCTGGCGGGGCCGATCCAAGGGCCTCACTAAATCATCCAATCGGTAGTAGCGACAGGCGGTGTGTACAAAGGGCAGGGACTTAATCAACGCAAGCTTATGACCCGCACTTATTGGGAATTCCTCGTTCATGGGGAATAATTGCAATCCCCGATCACCATCAGGAATGGGGTTCAACGGGTTACCCGCGCCTGCCGGCGTAGGGTAGGCACACGCTGAGCCAGTCAGTGTAGCTTGCGTGCAGCCCCGGACATCTAAGGGCATCACAGACCTGTCATTGCTCAATCTTGGGTGGCTGAATGCCACTTGTCCCTCTAAGAAGTTGGGGGACGCCGACCGCTCGGGGGTCGCGTAACTAGTTAGCATGCCAGAGTCTCGTTCGTTATCGGAATTAACCAGACAAATCGCTCCACCAACTAAGAACGGCCATGCACCACCACCCACAGAATCGAGAAAGAGATATCAATTTGTCAATCCTGTCCGTGTCCGGGCCGGATGAGGTTTCCTGTGTTGAGTCAAATTAAACGCAGGCTCCACTCCTGGTGGTGCCCTTCCATCAATTCCTTTAAGTTTCAGCTTTTCAACCATACTCCTTCCGGAACCCAAAGACTTTGGTTTCCTGTAAGCTGCCTGCCAGGTCATGGGAATACCGCCGCCACATCGCCAGTCGGCATAATTTATGGTTGGAATTACGAAGGTATCTGATCGTCTTCGAACCTCTGACTTTCGTTCTTGATTAATGAAAACATTGTTGGCAAATGCTTTCGCTCTGGTCCTTCTTGCGCCAGTCCAAGAATTTCAACTCTAACAGTGCAATATGAATATCTCCGGCCATCCCTCTTATTCATGGCCTCAGTTCTGACGTTTGGAAGAGCAGCCAGTGCTTTTAACCACTCCTGAGGCATTTTTTACTTTTATTTCGATTCATTTTATTTCTTTTTGTGGTTTTTCGAGACAGGGTTTCTCTGTGTAACAGCTCTGACTGCCCTGGAGCTCATGCCTGCCTCTGCCTCCCAAGTTCTGAGACAACACGAATGCATGTGCCACCACCGGGCAGCTCCATTTCATTTTGCATAATGCTCTCTTTGGTTTAAATGCTGAGGCGTTGTCACACAGAAAAGAGTGTAATTTATGAGAACAACACACCGTCATCCGGGCGCTGTGATGCTCCCGGGATGATACCATGAGAAGGGCAATATTGGCCCCGCCACTCCAGTACTGGCACCCGACATGGAGGAGGTGGGCAGGGCTCTCCCTCTCCACCAGGCAGGTGTGACAGTTAAGTTTTGGTGTTTTGTTTTGCTTTGTTTCTGTCTCCCACTACCACCACCCCCACACCCTCCGCCCAGAGACAGGGTTTCTCTGTGTAGCGTTGGCTATCCAGTCCTCGGCTCACTTTGTAGATCAGGCTGGCCTTAAAGTCACAGCGATATGCCTGCCTCTGCCTCCTGAGTGCTGAGATTAAAGGCCTGCACCACCATGACATGCCTAGCTTTGTTTTTGGGTTTGTTTTTCTTTGCCTTTAATCCCAGCAGTTGGGAGACAGAGGCAAGAGAATCACTTGCACTTGCAAGTCCAGGAAAGGCAAGGCTACATGAGAAATCTTGTCTGGGAACAAACAAACAAGCAAGCAAGCAAGCAAGCAAGCAAACAAAAAAATACAATTTCTTTAACCCAAGAAAAGTTCTAGATCCAAACTAGGTCAGTATACACAGCGAATTTCAAGACAGACAGGATTACATAGAAAGACTCTGTCTCCAAAATAATTTAAACACTGTGTAAGTAGATAAGTAAGTAAGTAAATACATCGATAATAGATAGATACATAGATAGATAGATAGATAGATAGATAGATAGATAGATAGGATTAAAGGTGTGTGCCACCATGCCTGGCTAAATATTTAATTCTTTACTCAACTATTTTAAAAGATTAAACTAGTTCTTTATTTAGTGTATTCTCCATACAAAACTAATAC
Organism: Acomys minous; assembly: GCF_964271855.1. Taxonomy (NCBI): domain Eukaryota; kingdom Metazoa; phylum Chordata; class Mammalia; order Rodentia; family Muridae; genus Acomys; species Acomys minous. The sequence goes on along the minus strand of NW_028182121.1, from coordinate 36,613 downwards.
GTAAATACATAGATGTTAGATACATACATACACACATGGATAGATAGATAGATAGGTAAATAGATAGATAATAGACATAAAGACAGACAAATTGATACCAATTCTCATAGTTCCTTCATTTGATCACAGCAGTGTCAGGCAGCCTGGACTAGGTAGTGCCAGCTAACTTCTAATGTATATTTGTCATCTGTCAGTACTGAATCTTTTTATTAGCAATGCAGCAGTGTCTCTATAACCAGCCCAGAAAATCAATGTGATTCTATACCCACCAGGAGAAGGTGGCGGGCGGGGGGGGGGGGAGAGAATTGTTTGAGGAGGCTTTCTTTCCTGATATAGAAAGTATACCCACCCTTTCAATAAAAAAGAGAAGAAGAAAAATATAAAATAAATAACCAACCAACCAACAAACAAACAACAACAACAACAGCAACAAAAAGACCACTACAAGCAGTAAATTGTTTTGGAATATAATTTAAATGGGAAAGAAATGTGTGGATTCACATACAGGCTGAAACATGAACAGGAGACCAACAAGAACAAAAGACAGAGCAGCCAATGCCTGTTCTTATCGTTCAGGGTACTATTTATGTGAAATGGTTTGGTGTCCTTCCTAGTCCCCTCTAGCATGACCTAGAAGTGACTGACTTAAGGTGACATCAGGAAGCAGTCCATTTCTAGAAGAGGAAAGAAATGGGTGCTGGGAGTGAGATAGGTAGGAAGGAAAGAAGGAAGAAGGGGGTCTAAAACCAATCTAAGCACGTCAGAGGCAGTGGTCATAGCTAGAGACTGTGAATGATCAACCAGCTGAGGATTAATTATTAACACCCATGCATGCTCGTTCTGGCGTGCGCAAGCACACACACACACACACACACACACACACACACACACACACACACACACGCACACACACGATGACACAAGAAAAGCTCCAATGAGTGCAGTTACAAAGAGAGAATTGGTTGTTTTGTTATTTATCTTTAAAGATGTGTGTGTATTCGCATGCACGCTAGGGTGTATATAAGTCTTAGAAGAATCACATATGTACACGTTAACAATCCATTTCTAGTTTAGATCCTCCAGGTCCCCATCTACCCATGGAACACGCCAGATTTCCATTGAGCCCTATTTTGCTCTCTTAAAAATGAGACCACAGGAGGCACACCAGACCTCCCTCTCTGCTGGGGCCTTTCATTTTGTTTTTCTCTCTTTCTGTTTTAGATTGATTTCTGGATTAAGTGTGGAGTGTTCTGCTTGCCTCTTAGGACATTTGGAAGAGCAGCCAGTGTTTTAACCCCTCCTGAGGCATTTTTTAATTTTACTTCGTTTTATTTTATTTCTTTTTGTGGTTTTCAAGACAGGGTTTCTCTGTGTAACAGCTCTGACTGCCCTGGAGCTCATGCCTGCCTCTGCCTCCCATGTTCTGAGACAACAGGCATGCATGCGCCAACACCACCCGGCTCCATTGCATTTTGCGTAATGCTCTCTTTGGTTTAAATGCTGAGGCGCTGTCACACAGAAAAGAGTGTAATTTATGAGAACAACACACCGTCATCCGGGCGCTGTGATGCTCCCTGGATGATACCATGAGAAGGGCAATATTGGCCCCGCCACTCCAGTACTGGCACCCGACATGGAGGAGGTGGGCAGGGCTCTCCCTCTCCACCAGGCAGGTGTGACAGTTAAGTTTTGGTGTTTTGTTTTGCTTTGTTTCTGTCTCCCACTACCACCACCCCCACACCCTCCGCCCAGAGACAGGGTTTCTCTGTGTAGCGTTGGCTATCCAGTCCTCGGCTCACTTTGTAGACCAGGCTGGCCTTAAAGTCACAGCGATATGCCTGCCTCTGCCTCCTGAGTGCTGAGATTAAAGGCCTGCACCACCATGACATGCCTAGCTTTGTTTTTGGGTTTGTTTTTCTTTGCCTTTAATCCCAGCAGTTGGGAGACAGAGGCAAGAGAATCACTTGCACTTGCAAGTCCAGGAAAGGCAAGGCTACATGAGAAACCTTGTCTGGGAACAAACAAACAAGCAAGCAAGCAAGCAAGCAAGCAAACAAAAAACTACAATTTCTTTAACCCAAGAAAAGTTCTAGATCCAAACTAGGTCAGTATACACAGCGAATTTCAAGACAGACAGGATTACATAGAAAGACTCTGTCTCCAAAATAATTTAAACACTGTGTAAGTAGTTAAGTAAGTAAGTAAATACATCGATAATAGATAGATACATAGAGAGATAGATAGATAGATAGATAGATAGATAGATAGATAGATAGGATTAAAGGTGTGTGCCACCATGCCTGGCTAAATATTTAATTCTTTACTCAACTATTTTAAAAGATTAAACTAGTTCTTTGTTTAGTGTATTTTCCATTCAAAACTAATACGTAAATACATAGATGTTAGATACATACATACACACATAGATAGATAGATAGATAGGTAAATAGATAGATAATAGACATAAAGACAGACAAATGGATACCAATTCTCATAGTTCCTTCATTTGATCACAGCAGTGTCAGGCAGCCTGGACTAGGTAGTGCCAGCTAACTTCTAATGTATATTTGTCATCTGTCAGTACTGAATCTTTTTATTAGCAATGCAGCAGTGTCTCTATAACCAGCCCAGAAAATCAATGTGATTCTATACCCACCAGGAGAAGGTGGCGGGCGGGGGGTGGGGAGAGAATTGTTTGAGGAGGCTCTCTTTCCTGATATAGAAAGTATACCCACCCTTTCAATAAAAAAGAGAAGAAGAAAAATATAAAATAAATAACCAACCAACCAACAAACAAACAACAACAACAACAGCAACAAAAAGACCACTACAAGCAGTAAATTGTTTTGGAATATAATTTAAATGGGAAAGAAATGTGTGGATTCACATACAGGCTGAAACATGAACAGGAGACCAACAAGAACAAAAGACAGAGCAGCCAATGCCTGTTCTTATCGTTCAGGGTACTATTTATGTGAAATGGTTTGGTGTCCTTCCTAGTCCCCTCTAGCATGACCTAGAAGTGACTGACTTAAGGTGACATCAGGAAGCAGTCCATTTCTAAAAGAGGAAAGAAATGGGTGCTGGGAGTGAGATAGGTAGGAAGGAAAGAAGGAAGAAGGGGGTCTAAAACCAATCTCAGCACGTCAGAGGCAGTGGTCATAGCTAGAGACTGTGAATGATCAACCAGCTGAGGATTAATTATTAACACCCATGCATGCTCGTTCTTGCGTGCGCAAGCACACACACACACACACACACACACACACACACACACATACACACACACGATGACACAAGAAAAGCTCCAATGAGTGCAGTTACAAAGAGAGAATTGGTTGTTTTGTTATTTATCTTTAAAGATGTGTGTGTATTCGCATGCACGCTAGGGTGTATATAAGTCTTAGAAGAATCACATATGTACACGTTAACAAACCATTTCTAGTTTAGATCCTCCAGGTCCCCATCTACCCATGGAACACGCCAGATTTCCATTGAGCCCTATTTTGCTCTCTTAAAAATGAGACCACAGGAGGCACACCAGACCTCCCTCTCTGCTGGGGCCTTTCATTTTGTTTTTCTCTCTTTCTGTTTTAGATTGATTTCTGGATTAAGTGTGGAGTGTTCTGCTTGCCTCTTAGGACATTTGGAAGAGCAGCCAGTGTTTTAACCCCTCCTGAGGCATTTTTTAATTTTACTTCGTTTTATTTTATTTCTTTTTGTGGTTTTCAAGACAGGGTTTCTCTGTGTAACAGCTCTGACTGCCCTGGAGCTCATGCCTGCCTCTGCCTCCCATGTTCTGAGACAACAGGCATGCATGCGCCAACACCACCCGGCTCCATTGCATTTTGCGTAATGCTCTCTTTGGTTTAAATGCTGAGGCACTGTCACACAGAAAAGAGTGTAATTTATGAGAACAACACACCGTCATCCGGGCGCTGTGATGCTCCCTGGATGATACCATGAGAAGGGCAATATTGGCCCCGCCACTCCAGTACTGGCACCCGACATGGAGGAGGTGGGCAGGGCTCTCCCTCTCCACCAGGCAGGTGTGACAGTTAAGTGTTGGTGTTTTGTTTTGCTTTGTTTCTGTCTCCCACTACCACCACCCCCACACCCTCCGCCCAGAGACAGGGTTTCTCTGTGTAGCGTTGGCTATCCAGTCCTCGGCTCACTTTGTAGACCAGGCTGGCCTTAAAGTCACAGCGATATGCCTGCCTCTGCCTCCTGAGTGCTGAGATTAAAGGCCTGCACCACCATGACATGCCTAGCTTTGTTTTTGGGTTTGTTTTTCTTTGCCTTTAATCCCAGCAGTTGGGAGACAGAGGCAAGAGAATCACTTGCACTTGCAAGTCCAGGAAAGGCAAGGCTACATGAGAAACCTTGTCTGGGAACAAACAAACAAGCAAGCAAGCAAGCAAGCAAGCAAACAAAAAACTACAATTTCTTTAACCCAAGAAAAGTTCTAGATCCAAACTAGGTCAGTATACACAGCGAATTTCAAGACAGACAGGATTACATAGAAAGACTCTGTCTCCAAAATAATTTAAACACTGTGTAAGTAGATAAGTAAGTAAGTAAATACATCGATAATAGATAGATACATAGAGAGATAGATAGATAGATAGATAGATAGATAGATAGATAGGATTAAAGGTGTGTGCCACCATGCCTGGCTAAATATTTAATTCTTTACTCAACTATTTTAAAAGATTAAACTAGTTCTTTGTTTAGTGTATTTTCCATTCAAAACTAATACGTAAATACATAGATGTTAGATACATACATACACACATGGATAGATAGATAGATAGGTAAATAGATAGATAATAGACATAAAGACAGACAAATGGATACCAATTCTCATAGTTCCTTCATTTGATCACAGCAGTGTCAGGCAGCCTGGACTAGGTAGTGCCAGCTAACTTCTAATGTATATTTGTCATCTGTCAGTACTGAATCTTTTTATTAGCAATGCAGCAGTGTCTCTATAACCAGCCCAGAAAATCAATGTGATTCTATACCCACCAGGAGAAGGTGGCGGGCGGGGGGTGGGGAGAGAATTGTTTGAGGAGGCTCTCTTTCCTGATATAGAAAGTATACCCACCCTTTCAATAAAAAAGAGAAGAAGAAAAATATAAAATAAATAACCAACCAACCAACAAACAAACAACAACAACAACAGCAACAAAAAGACCACTACAAGCAGTAAATTGTTTTGGAATATAATTTAAATGGGAAAGAAATGTGTGGATTCACATACAGGCTGAAACATGAACAGGAGACCAACAAGAACAAAAGACAGAGCAGCCAATGCCTGTTCTTATCGTTCAGGGTACTATTTATGTGAAATGGTTTGGTGTCCTTCCTAGTCCCCTCTAGCATGACCTAGAAGTGACTGACTTAAGGTGACATCAGGAAGCAGTCCATTTCTAGAAGAGGAAAGAAATGGGTGCTGGGAGTGAGATAGGTAGGAAGGAAAGAAGGAAGAAGGGGGTCTCAAACCAATCTCAGCACGTCAGAGGCAGTGGTCATAGCTAGAGACTGTGAATGATCAACCAGCTGAGGATTAATTATTAACACCCATGCATGCTCGTTCTTGCGTGCGCAAGCACACACACACACACACACACACACACACACACACACACACACACACATACACACACACGATGACACAAGAAAAGCTCCAATGAGTGCAGTTACAAAGAGAGAATTTGTTGTTTTGTTATTTATCTTTAAAGATGTGTGTGTATTCGCATGCACGCTAGGGTGTATATAAGTCTTAGAAGAATCACATATGTACACGTTAACAAACCATTTCTAGTTTAGATCCTCCAGGTCCCCATCTACCCATGGAACACGCCAGATTTCCATTGAGCCCTATTTTGCTCTCTTAAAAATGAGGCCACAGGAGGCACACCAGACCTCCCTCTCTGCTGAGGCCTTTCATTTTGTTTTTCTCTCTTTCTGTTATAGATTGATTTCTGGATTAAGTGTGGAGTGTTCTGCTTGCCTCTTAGGACATTTGGAAGAGCAGCCAGTGTTTTAACCCCTCCTGAGGCATTTTTTAATTTTACTTCGTTTTATTTTATTTCTTTTTGTGGTTTTCAAGACAGGGTTTCTCTGTGTAACAGCTCTGACTGCCCTGGAGCTCATGCCTGCCTCTGCCTCCCATGTTCTGAGACAACAGGCATGCATGCGCCAACACCACCCGGCTCCATTGCATTTTGCGTAATGCTCTCTTTGGTTTAAATGCTGAGGCGCTGTCACACAGAAAAGAGTGTAATTTATGAGAACAACACACCGTCATCCGGGCGCTGTGATGCTCCCTGGATGATACCATGAGAAGGGCAATATTGGCCCCGCCACTCCAGTACTGGCACCCGACATGGAGGAGGTGGGCAGGGCTCTCCCTCTCCACCAGGCAGGTGTGACAGTTGAGTGTTGGTGTTTTGTTTTGCTTTGTTTCTGTCTCCCACTACCACCACCCCCACACCCTCCGCCCAGAGACAGGGTTTCTCTGTGTAGCGTTGGCTATCCAGTCCTCGGCTCACTTTGTAGACCAGGCTGGCCTTAAAGTCACAGCGATATGCCTGCCTCTGCCTCCTGAGTGCTGAGATTAAAGGCCTGCACCACCATGACATGCCTAGCTTTGTTTTTGGGTTTGTTTTTCTTTGCCTTTAATCCCAGCAGTTGGGAGACAGAGGCAAGAGAATCACTTGCACTTGCAAGTCCAGGAAAGGCAAGGCTACATGAGAAACCTTGTCTGGGAACAAACAAACAAGCAAGCAAGCAAGCAAGCAAGCAAACAAAAAACTACAATTTCTTTAACCCAAGAAAAGTTCTAGATCCAAACTAGGTCAGTATACACAGCGAATTTCAAGACAGACAGGATTACATAGAAAGACTCTGTCTCCAAAATAATTTAAACACTGTGTAAGTAGATAAGTAAGTAAGTAAATACATCGATAATAGATAGATACATAGATAGATAGATAGATAGATAGATAGATAGATAGATAGATAGATAGGATTAAAGGTGTGTGCCACCATGCCTGGCTAAATATTTAATTCTTTACTCAACTATTTTAAAAGATTAAACTAGTTCTTAGTTTAGTGTATTCTCCATACAAAACTAATACGTAAATACATAGATGTTAGATACATACATACACACATAGATAGATAGATAGATAGGTAAATAGATAGATAATAGACATAAAGACAGACAAATGGATACCAATTCTCATAGTTCCTTCATTTGATCACAGCAGTGTCAGGCAGCCTGGACTAGGTAGTGCCAGCTAACTTCTAATGTATATTTGTCATCTGTCAGTACTGAATCTTTTTATTAGCAATGCAGCAGTGTCTCTATAACCAGCCCAGAAAATCAATGTGATTCTATACCCACCAGGAGAAGGTGGCGGGCGGGGGGGTAGGGGGGGGGAGAGAATTGTTTGAGGAGGCTCTCTTTCCTGATATAGAAAGTATACCCACCCTTTCAATAAAAAAGAGAAGAAGAAAAATATAAAATAAATAATCAACCAACCAACAAACAAACAACAACAACAACAGCAACAAAAATACCACTACAAGCAGTAAATTGTTTTGGAATATAATTTAAATGGGAAAGAAATGTGTGGATTCACATACAGGCTGAAACATGAACAGGAGACCAACAAGAACAAAAGACAGAGCAGCCAATGCCTGTTCTTATCGTTCAGGGTACTATTTATGTGAAATGGTTTGGTGTCCTTCCTAGTCCCCTCTAGCATGACCTAGAAGTGACTGACTTAAGGTGACATCAGGAAGCAGTCCATTTCTAGAAGAGGAAAGAAATGGGTGCTGGGAGTGAGATAGGTAGGAAGGAAAGAAGGAAGAAGGGGGTCTAAAACCAATCTCAGCACGTCAGAGGCAGTGGTCATAGCTAGAGACTGTGAATGATCAACCAGCTGAGGATTAATTATTAACACCCATGCATGCTCGTTCTGGCGTGCGCAAGCACACACACACACACACACACACACACACACACACACACACACACACACACGATGACACAAGAAAAGCTCCAATGAGTGCAGTTACAAAGAGAGAATTGGTTGTTTTGTTATTTATCTTTAAAGATGTGTGTGTATTCGCATGCACGCTAGGGTGTATATAAGTCTTAGAAGAATCACATATGTACACGTTAACAAACCATTTCTAGTTTAGATCCTCCAGGTCCCCATCTACCCATGGAACACGCCAGATTTCCATTGAGCCCTATTTTGCTCTCTTAAAAATGAGACCACAGGAGGCACACCAGACCTCCCTCTCTGCTGGGGCCTTTCATTTTGTTTTTCTCTCTTTCTGTTTTAGATTGATTTCTGGATTAAGTGTGGAGTGTTCTGCTTGCCTCTTAGGACATTTGGAAGAGCAGCCAGTGTTTTAACCCCTCCTGAGGCATTTTTTAATTTTACTTCGTTTTATTTTATTTCTTTTTGTGGTTTTCAAGACAGGGTTTCTCTGTGTAACAGCTCTGACTGCCCTGGAGCTCATGCCTGCCTCTGCCTCCCATGTTCTGAGACAACAGGCATGCATGCGCCAACACCACCCGGCTCCATTGCATTTTGCGTAATGCTCTCTTTGGTTTAAATGCTGAGGCGCTGTCACACAGAAAAGAGTGTAATTTATAAGAACAACACACCATCATCCAGGCGCTGTGGTGCTCGCTGGATGATACCATCACAAGGGCAATATTGGCCCTGCCACTCCAGTACTGGCACCTGCCATGGAGGAGGTGGGCGGTGCTCTCCCTCTCCACCTGGCGGGTGTGACAGCCAAGTTTTTGTGTTTGGTTTTGTTTCTGTCTCCCACTACCACATTCCCCACACCATCCACCCAGAGACAGGGATTCTCCGTGTAGCGTTGGCTATCCAGTCCTGGGCTCCCTTTGTAGACCAGTCTGGCCTTATATTCACAGCGATCTGCCTGCCTCTGCCTCCTGAGTGCTGCAATTAAAGTCATGCACCACAATGCCATGCCTGGCTTAGTTTTTGTTTTTGTTTTCCTTTGCCTTTAATCCCAGCAGTTGGGAGACAGAGGGGAGAGAATCACTTGCACTTGAAAGTCCAGGACAGGGAAGGCTACACGGGAAACCTTGTCTGGAAACAAACAAGCAAGCAAGCAAGAAAAAACTACAATTTCTTTAACACAAGAAAAGTTCTAGTTCCAAACTAGGTCAGTATACACAGCGATTTTCAAGACAGACAGGAATACATAGAGAGACTCTGTCTCCAAAATAGTTTAAACACTGTGTAAGTAGATAAGTAAGTAAGTAAATACATCGATGATAGATAGATAGATAGATAGATAGATAGATAGATAGATAGATAGGATTAAAGGCATGTGCCACCATGCCTGGCTAAATATTTAATTCTTTACTCAACTATTTAAAAAGGATAAACTATTCCTTTATTTAGTGAATTCTCTGTACTATACTAATACATAAACACATAGATGTTAGACACTTACATACATACACACATAGATAGAAAAATAGATAGATAGATAGATAGATAGATAGATAGATAGATAGATAGATACAAAACACACAGACAGACAAATGGAGACCAATCTTCATAGTTACCTCATTTGATCACAGCAGAGTCAAGCAGCCTGGTCTAGGTAGAGCCAGCTACCTTCTAAAACTTATTAGTCATCAGTCAGTACTGAATCTATTTATTAGCAATGCAGCAGTGACACTATAACCAGTCCAAAAAATCAATATGATTATATACCCAGCAAGAGGGGGGGGAGAGGGAGAGGGAGGGAGAGAGAGAGAGAGAGAGAGAGAGAGAGAGAGAGAGAGGGAGAATTGTGTGAGGAGGCTCTCTCTCCTTATCTAGAAACTATACACACCCTTACAAAAAAAAAGAAGCAGAAATAAATAAAATAACCAACCAACAAACAAATATTAACAACCATACAAAAAAGAAAACTACAAGCAGTCATTATTTTTGGAATATAATTTACAGGGGAAAGAAATGTGTGGATTCACATACAGGCTCAAACATGAACAGGAGACCAATGAGACCAAAAGACAGAGCAGCCAATGCCTGTTCTTATCGTTAAGGGTACTATATATGTGAAATGGTTTGGGGTCCTTCCTAGTCCCCTCTAGCAAGACCTAGATGTGACTGACTTAAGGTGACATCAGGAAGCAGTCCATTTCTTGAAGCGGAAAGAAATGGGTCCTGGGAGTGAGATAGGTAGGAAGGAAAGAAGGAAGAATGGGGTCAAAAACCAATCTCAGCACGTCAGAGGCGGTGGTCATAGCTAGAGACTGTGAATGATCACTCAGCTGTGGATTAATTTTTAACACCCGTGGGGGGTGCCGACGCACACATACACACACACACACACACACACACACACACACACACACACACACACACGATGACACAAGAAAAGCTCCAATGAGTGCAGTTACAAAGAGAAAAATGGTTGTTTTGTTATTTATCTTTAAAGATGTGTGTGTATTCACATGCACGCTAGGGTGTATATAAGTCTTAGAAGAATCACATATGTACACGTTAACAAACCATTTCTAGTTTAGATCCTCCAGGTCCCCATCTACCCATGGAACACGCCAGATTTCCATTGAGCCCTATTTTGCTCTCTTAAAAATGAGACCACAGGAGGCACACCAGACCTCCCTCTCTGCTGGGGCCTTTCATTTTGTTTTTCTCTCTTTCTGTTTTAGATTGATTTCTGGATTAAGTGTGGAGTGTTCTGCTTGCCTCTTAGGACATTTGGAAGAGCAGCCAGTGTTTTAACCCCTCCTGAGGCATTTTTTAATTTTACTTCGTTTTATTTTATTTCTTTTTGTGGTTTTCAAGACAGGGTTTCTCTGTGTAACAGCTCTGACTGCCCTGGAGCTCATGCCTGCCTCTGCCTCCCATGTTCTGAGACAACAGGCATGCATGCGCCAACACCACCCGGCTCCATTGCATTTTGTGTAATGCTCTCTTTGGTTTAAATGCTGAGGCGCTGTCACACAGAAAAGAGTGTAATTTATGAGAACAACACACCGTCATCCGGGCGCTGTGATGCTCCCTGGATGATACCATGAGAAGGGCAATATTGGCCCCGCCACTCCAGTACTGGCACCCGACATGGAGGAGGTGGGCAGGGCTCTCCCTCTCCACCAGGCAGGTGTGACAGTTAAGTTTTGGTGTTTTGTTTTGCTTTGTTTCTGTCTCCCACTACCACCACCCCCACACCCTCTGCCCAGAGACAGGGTTTCTCTGTGTAGCATTGGCTATCCAGTCCTCGGCTCACTTTGTAGACCAGGCTGGCCTTAAAGTCACAGCGATATGCCTGCCTCTGCCTCCTGAGTGCTGAGATTAAAGGCCTGCACCACCATGACATGCCTAGCTTTGTTTTTGGGTTTGTTTTTCTTTGCCTTTAATCCCAGCAGTTGGGAGACAGAGGCAAGAGAATCACTTGCACTTGCAAGTCCAGGAAAGGCAAGGCTACATGAGAAACCTTGTCTGGGAACAAACAAACAAGCAAGCAAGCAAGCAAGCAAGCAAACAAAAAACTACAATTTCTTTAACCCAAGAAAAGTTCTAGATCCAAACTAGGTCAGTATACACAGCGAATTTCAAGACAGACAGGATTACATAGAAAGACTCTGTCTCCAAAATAATTTAAACACTGTGTAAGTAGATAAGTAAGTAAGTAAATACATCGATAATAGATAGATAGATAGATAGATAGATAGATAGATAGATAGATAGGATTAAAGGTGTGTGCCACCATGCCTGGCTAAATATTTAATTCTTTACTCAACTATTTTAAAAGATTAAACTAGTTCTTTATTTAGTGTATTCTCCATACAAAACTAATACGTAAATACATAGATGTTAGATACACACATACACACATAGATAGATAGATAGATAGGTAAATAGATAGATAATAGACATAAAGACAGACAAATGGATACCAATTCTCATAGTTCCTTCATTTGATCACAGCAGTGTCAGGCAGCCTGGACTAGGTAGTGCCAGCTAACTTCTAATGTATATTTGTCATCTGTCAGTACTGAATCTTTTTATTAGCAATGCAGCAGTGTCTCTATAACCAGCCCAGAAAATCAATGTGATTCTATACCCACCAGGAGAAGGTGGCGGGCGGGGGGGGGGGGGAGAGAATTGTTTGAGGAGGCTCTCTTTCCTGATATAGAAAGTATACCCACCCTTTCAATAAAAAAGAGAAGAAGAAAAATATAAAATAAATAACCAAGCAACCAACAAACAAACAACAACAACAACAGCAACAAAAAGACCACTACAAGCAGTAAATTGTTTTGGAATATAATTTAAATGGGAAAGAAATGTGTGGATTCACATACAGGCTGAAACATGAACAGGAGACCAACAAGAACAAAAGACAGAGCAGCCAATGCCTGTTCTTATCGTTCAGGGTACTATTTATGTGAAATGGTTTGGTGTCTTTCCTAGTCCCCTCTAGCATGACCTAGAAGTGACTGACTTAAGGTGACATCAGGAAGCAGTCCATTTCTAGAAGAGGAAAGAAATGGGTGCTGGGAGTGAGATAGGTAGGAAGGAAAGAAGGAAGAAGGGGGTCTCAAACCAATCTCAGCACGTCAGAGGCAGTGGTCATAGCTAGAGACTGTGAATGATCAACCAGCTGAGGATTAATTATTAACACCCATGCATGCTCGTTCTTGCGTGCGCAAGCACACACACACACACACACACACACACACACACACACACACACACACGATGACACAAGAAAAGCTCCAATGAGTGCAGTTACAAAGAGAGAATTGGTTGTTTTGTTATTTATCTTTAAAGATGTGTGTGTATTCGCATGCACGCTAGGGTGTATATAAGTCTTAGAAGAATCACATATGTACACGTTAACAAACCATTTCTAGTTTAGATCCTCCAGGTCCCCATCTACCCATGGAACACGCCAGATTTCCATTGAGCCCTATTTTGCTCTCTTAAAAATGAGACCACAGGAGGCACACCAGACCTCCCTCTCTGCTGGGGCCTTTCATTTTGTTTTTCTCTCTTTCTGTTTTAGATTGATTTCTGGATTAAGTGTGGAGTGTTCTGCTTGCCTCTTAGGACATTTGGAAGAGCAGCCAGTGTTTTAACCCCTCCTGAGGCATTTTTTAATTTTACTTCGTTTTATTTTATTTCTTTTTGTGGTTTTCAAGACAGGGTTTCTCTGTGTAACAGCTCTGACTGCCCTGGAGCTCATGCCTGCCTCTGCCTCCCATGTTCTGAGACAACAGGCATGCATGCGCCAACACCACCCGGCTCCATTGCATTTTGTGTAATGCTCTCTTTGGTTTAAATGCTGAGGCGCTGTCACACAGAAAAGAGTGTAATTTATGAGAACAACACACCGTCATCCGGGCGCTGTGATGCTCCCTGGATGATACCATGAGAAGGGCAATATTGGCCCTGCCACTCCAGTACTGGCACCCGACATGGAGGAGGTGGGCAGGGCTCTCCCTCTCCACCAGGCAGGTGTGACAGTTAAGTTTTGGTGTTTTGTTTTGCTTTGTTTCTGTCTCCCACTACCACCACCCCCACACCCTCCGCCCAGAGACAGGGTTTCTCTGTGTAGCGTTGGCTATCCAGTCCTCGGCTCACTTTGTAGACCAGGCTGGCCTTAAAGTCACAGCGATATGCCTGCCTCTGCCTCCTGAGTGCTGACATTAAAGGCCTGCACCACCATGACATGCCTAGCTTTGTTTTTGGGTTTGTTTTTCTTTGCCTTTAATCCCAGCAGTTGGGAGACAGAGGCAAGAGAATCACTTGCACTTGCAAGTCCAGGAAAGGCAAGGCTACATGAGAAACCTTGTCTGGGAACAAACAAACAAGCAAGCAAGCAAGCAAGCAAGCAAACAAAAAACTACAATTTCTTTAACCCAAGAAAAGTTCTAGATCCAAACTAGGTCAGTATACACAGCGAATTTCAAGACAGACAGGATTACATAGAAAGACTCTGTCTCCAAAATAATTTAAACACTGTGTAAGTAGATAAGTAAGTAAGTAAATACATCGATAATAGATAGATACATAGATAGATAGATAGATAGATAGATAGATAGATAGATAGATAGATAGGATTAAAGGTGTGTGCCACCATGCCTGGCTAAATATTTAATTCTTTACTCAACTATTTTAAAAGATTAAACTAGTTCTTTGTTTAGTGTATTCTCCATACAAAACTAATACGTAAATACATAGATGTTAGATACATACATACACACATAGATAGATAGATAGATAGGTAAATAGATAGATAATAGACATAAAGACAGACAAATGGATACCAATTCTCATAGTTCCTTCATTTGATCACAGCAGTGTCAGGCAGCCTGGACTAGGTAGTGCCAGCTAACTTCTAATGTATATTTGTCATCTGTCAGTACTGAATCTTTTTATTAGCAATGCAGCAGTGTCTCTATAACCAGCCCAGAAAATCAATGTGATTCTATACCCACCAGGAGAAGGTGTTGGGCGGGGGGGGGGGGGGAGAGAATTGTTTGAGGAGGCTCTCTTTCCTGATATAGAAAGTATACCCACCCTTTCAATAAAAAAGAGAAGAAGAAAAATATAAAATAAATAACCAAGCAACCAACAAACAAACAACAACAACAACAGCAACAAAAAGACCACTACAAGCAGTAAATTGTTTTGGAATATAATTTAAATGGGAAAGAAATGTGTGGATTCACATACAGGCTGAAACATGAACAGGAGACCAACAAGAACAAAAGACAGAGCAGCCAATGCCTGTTCTTATCGTTCAGGGTACTATTTATGTGAAATGGTTTGGTGTCCTTCCTAGTCCCCTCTAGCATGACCTAGAAGTGACTGACTTAAGGTGACATCAGGAAGCAGTCCATTTCTAGAAGAGGAAAGAAATGGGTGCTGGGAGTGAGATAGGTAGGAAGGAAAGAAGGAAGAAGGGGGTCTCAAACCAATCTCAGCACGTCAGAGGCAGTGGTCATAGCTAGAGACTGTGAATGATCAACCAGCTGAGGATTAATTATTAACACCCATGCATGCTCGTTCTTGCGTGCGCAAGCACACACACACACACACACACACACACACACACACACACACACACACACACGATGACACAAGAAAAGCTCCAATGAGTGCAGTTACAAAGAGAGAATTGGTTGTTTTGTTATTTATCTTTAAAGATGTGTGTGTATTCGCATGCACGCTAGGGTGTATATAAGTCTTAGAAGAATCACATATGTACACGTTAACAAACCATTTCTAGTTTAGATCCTCCAGGTCCCCATCTACCCATGGAACACGCCAGATTTCCATTGAGCCCTATTTTGCTCTCTTAAAAATGAGACCACAGGAGGCACACCAGACCTCCCTCTCTGCTGGGGCCTTTCATTTTGTTTTTCTCTCTTTCTGTTTTAGATTGATTTCTGGATTAAGTGTGGAGTGTTCTGCTTGCCTCTTAGGACATTTGGAAGAGCAGCCAGTGTTTTAACCCCTCCTGAGGCATTTTTTAATTTTACTTCGTTTTATTTTATTTCTTTTTGTGGTTTTCAAGACAGGGTTTCTCTGTGTAACAGCTCTGACTGCCCTGGAGCTCATGCCTGCCTCTGCCTCCCATGTTCTGAGACAACAGGCATGCATGCGCCAACACCACCCGGCTCCATTGCATTTTGCGTAATGCTCTCTTTGGTTTAAATGCTGAGGCGCTGTCACACAGAAAAGAGTGTAATTTATGAGAACAACACACCGTCATCCGGGCGCTGTGATGCTCCCTGGATGATACCATGAGAAGGGCAATATTGGCCCCGCCACTCCAGTACTGGCACCCGACATGGAGGAGGTGGGCAGGGCTCTCCCTCTCCACCAGGCAGGTGTGACAGTTAAGTTTTGGTGTTTTGTTTTGCTTTGTTTCTGTCTCCCACTACCACCACCCCCACACCCTCCGCCCAGAGACAGGGTTTCTCTGTGTAGCGTTGGCTATCCAGTCCTCGGCTCACTTTGTAGACCAGGCTGGCCTTAAAGTCACAGCGATATGCCTGCCTCTGCCTCCTGAGTGCTGACATTAAAGGCCTGCACCACCATGACATGCCTAGCTTTGTTTTTGGGTTTGTTTTTCTTTGCCTTTAATCCCAGCAGTTGGGAGACAGAGGCAAGAGAATCACTTGCACTTGCAAGTCCAGGAAAGGCAAGGCTACATGAGAAACCTTGTCTGGGAACAAACAAACAAGCAAGCAAGCAAGCAAGCAAGCAAACAAAAAACTACAATTTCTTCAACCCAAGAAAAGTTCTAGATCCAAACTAGGTCAGTATACACAGCGAATTTCAAGACAGACAGGATTACATAGAAAGACTCTGTCTCCAAAATAATTTAAACACTGTGTATGTAGATAAGTAAGTAAGTAAATACATCGATAATAGATAGATACATAGATAGATAGATAGATAGATAGATAGATAGATAGATAGATAGATAGATAGGATTAAAGGTGTGTGCCACCATGCCTGGCTAAATATTTAATTCTTTACTCAACTATTTTAAAAGATTAAACTAGTTCTTTATTTAGTGTATTCTCCATACAAAACTAATACGTAAATACATAGATGTTAGATACATACATACACACATAGATAGATAGATAGATAGGTAAATAGATAGATAATAGACATAAAGACAGACAAATGGATACCAATTCTCATAGTTCCTTCATTTGATCACAGCAGTGTCAGGCAGCCTGGACTAGGTAGTGCCAGCTAACTTCTAATGTATATTTGTCATCTGTCAGTACTGAATCTTTTTATTAGCAATGCAGCAGTGTCTCTATAACCAGCCCAGAAAATCAATGTGATTCTATACCCACCAGGAGAAGGTGGCGGGCGGGGGGGGGGGGGGAGAGAATTGTTTGAGGAGGCTCTCTTTCCTGATATAGAAAGTATACCCACCCTTTCAATAAAAAAGAGAAGAAGAAAAATATAAAATAAATAACCAACCAACCAACAAACAAACAACAACAACAGCAACAAAAAGACCACTACAAGTAGTAAATTGTTTTGGAATATAATTTAAATGGGAAAGAAATGTGTGGATTCACATACAGGCTGAAACATGAACAGGAGACCAACAAGAACAAAAGACAGAGCAGCCAATGCCTGTTCTTATCGTTCAGGGTACTATTTATGTGAAATGGTTTGGTGTCCTTCCTAGTCCCCTCTAGCATGACCTAGAAGTGACTGACTTAAGGTGACATCAGGAAGCAGTCCATTTCTAGAAGAGGAAAGAAATGGGTGCTGGGAGTGAGATAGGTAGGAAGAAAAGAAGGAAGAAGGGGGTCTCAAACCAATCTCAGCACGTCAGAGGCAGTGGTCATAGCTAGAGACTGTGAATGATCAACCAGCTGAGGATTAATTATTAACACCCATGCATGCTCGTTCTTGCGTGCGCAAGCACACACACACACACACACACACACACACACGATGACACAAGAAAAGCTCCAATGAGTGCAGTTACAAAGAGAGAATTGGTTGTTTTGTTATTTATCTTTAAAGATGTGTGTGTATTCGCATGCACGCTAGGGTGTATATAAGTCTTAGAAGAATCACATATGTACACGTTAACAAACCATTTCTAGTTTAGATCCTCCAGGTCCCCATCTACCCATGGAACACGCCAGATTTCCATTGAGCCCTATTTTGCTCTCTTAAAAATGAGACCACAGGAGGCACACCAGACCTCCCTCTCTGCTGGGGCCTTTCATTTTGTTTTTCTCTCTTTCTGTTTTAGATTGATTTCTGGATTAAGTGTGGAGTGTTCTGCTTGCCTCTTAGGACATTTGGAAGAGCAGCCAGTGTTTTAACCCCTCCTGAGGCATTTTTTAATTTTACTTCGTTTTATTTTATTTCTTTTTGTGGTTTTCAAGACAGGGTTTCTCTGTGTAACAGCTCTGACTGCCCTGGAGCTCATGCCTGCCTCTGCCTCCCATGTTCTGAGACAACAGGCATGCATGCGCCAACACCACCCGGCTCCATTGCATTTTGTGTAATGCTCTCTTTGGTTTAAATGCTGAGGCGCTGTCACACAGAAAAGAGTGTAATTTATGAGAACAACACACCGTCATCCGGGCGCTGTGATGCTCCCTGGATGATACCATGAGAAGGGCAATATTGGCCCCGCCACTCCAGTACTGGCACCCGACATGGAGGAGGTGGGCAGGGCTCTCCCTCTCCACCAGGCAGGTGTGACAGTTAAGTTTTGGTGTTTTGTTTTGCTTTGTTTCTGTCTCCCACTACCACCACCCCCACACCCTCCGCCCAGAGACAGGGTTTCTCTGTGTAGCGTTGGCTATCCAGTCCTCGGCTCACTTTGTAGACCAGGCTGGCCTTAAAGTCACAGCGATATGCCTGCCTCTGCCTCCTGAGTGCTGACATTAAAGGCCTGCACCACCATGACATGCCTAGCTTTGTTTTTGGGTTTGTTTTTCTTTGCCTTTAATCCCAGCAGTTGGGAGACAGAGGCAAGAGAATCACTTGCACTTGCAAGTCCAGGAAAGGCAAGGCTACATGAGAAACCTTGTCTGGGAACAAACAAACAAGCAAGCAAGCAAGCAAACAAAAAACTACAATTTCTTTAACCCAAGAAAAGTTCTAGATCCAAACTAGGTCAGTATACACAGCGAATTTCAAGACAGACAGGATTACATAGAAAGACTCTGTCTCCAAAATAATTTAAACACTGTGTAAGTAGATAAGTAAGTAAGTAAATACATCGATAATAGTTAGATAGATAGATAGATAGATAGATAGATAGATAGATAGGATTAAAGGTGTGTGCCACCATGCCTGGCTAAATATTTAATTCTTTACTCAACTATTTTAAAAGATTAAACTAGTTCTTTATTTAGTGTATTCTCCATACAAAACTAATACGTAAATACATAGATGTTAGATACATACATACACACATAGATAGATAGATAGATAGGTAAATAGATAGATAATAGACATAAAGACAGACAAATGGATACCAATTCTCATAGTTCCTTCATTTGATCACAGCAGTGTCAGGCAGCCTGGACTAGGTAGTGCCAGCTAACTTCTAATGTATATTTGTCATCTGTCAGTACTGAATCTTTTTATTAGCAATGCAGCAGTGTCTCTAAACCAGCACAGAAAATCAATGTGATTCTATACCCACCAGGAGAAGGTGGCGGGCGGGGGGGGGGAGAGAATTGTTTGAGGAGGCTCTCTTTCCTGATATAGAAAGTATACCCACCCTTTCAATAAAAAAGAGAAGAAGAAAAATATAAAATAAATAACCAACCAACCAACAAACAAACAACAACAACAGCAGCAACAAAAAGACCACTACAAGCAGTAAATTGTTTTGGAATATAATTTAAATGGGAAAGAAATGTGTGGATTCACATACAGGCTGAAACATGAACATGAGACCAACAAGAACAAAAGACAGAGCAGCCAATGTCTGTTCTTATCGTTCAGGGTACTATTTATGTGAAATGGTTTGGTGTCCTTCCTAGTCCCCTCTAGCATGACCTAGAAGTGACTGACTTAAGGTGACATCAGGAAGCAGTCCATTTCTAGAAGAGGAAAGAAATGGGTGCTGGGAGTGAGATAGGTAGGAAGGAAAGAAGGAAGAAGGGGGTCTCAAACCAATCTCAGCACGTCAGAGGCAGTGGTCATAGCTAGAGACTGTGAATGATCAACCAGCTGAGGATTAATTATTAACACCCATGCATGCTCGTTCTTGCGTGCGCAAGCACACACACACACACACACACACACACACACACACACACACACACACGATGACACAAGAAAAGCTCCAATGAGTGCAGTTACAAAGAGAGAATTGGTTGTTTTGTTATTTATCTTTAAAGATGTGTGTGTATTCGCATGCACGCTAGGGTGTATATAAGTCTTAGAAGAATCACATATGTACACGTTAACAAACCATTTCTAGTTTAGATCCTCCAGGTCCCCATCTACCCATGGAACACGCCAGATTTCCATTGAGCCCTATTTTGCTCTCTTAAAAATGAGACCACAGGAGGCACACCAGACCTCCCTCTCTGCTGGGGCCTTTCATTTTGTTTTTCTCTCTTTCTGTTTTAGATTGATTTCTGGATTAAGTGTGGAGTGTTCTGCTTGCCTCTTAGGACATTTGGAAGAGCAGCCAGTGTTTTAACCCCTCCTGAGGCATTTTTTAATTTTACTTCGTTTTATTTTATTTCTTTTTGTGGTTTTCAAGACAGGGTTTCTCTGTGTAACAGCTCTGACTGCCCTGGAGCTCATGCCTGCCTCTGCCTCCCATGTTCTGAGACAACAGGCATGCATGCGCCAACACCACCCGGCTCCATTGCATTTTGCGTAATGCTCTCTTTGGTTTAAATGCTGAGGCGCTGTCACACAGAAAAGAGTGTAATTTATAAGAACAACACACCATCATCCAGGCGCTGTGGTGCTCGCTGGATGATACCATCACAAGGGCAATATTGGCCCTGCCACTCCAGTACTGGCACCTGCCATGGAGGAGGTGGGCGGTGCTCTCCCTCTCCACCTGGCGGGTGTGACAGCCAAGTTTTTGTGTTTGGTTTTGTTTCTGTCTCCCACTACCACATTCCCCACACCATCCACCCAGAGACAGGGATTCTCCGTGTAGCGTTGGCTATCCAGTCCTGGGCTCCCTTTGAAGACCAGGCTGGCCTTATACTCACAGCGATCTGCCTGCCTCTGCCTCCTGAGTGCTGCAATTAAAGTCATGCACCACAATGCCATGCCTGGCTTAGTTTTTGTTTTGTTTTCCTTTGCCTTTAATCCCAGCAGTTGGGAGACAGAGGGGAGAGAATCACTTGCACTTGAAAGTCCAGGACAGGGAAGGCTACACGGGAAACCTTGTCTGGAAACAAACAAGCAAGCAAGCAAGAAAAAACTACAATTTCTTTAACACAAGAAAAGTTCTAGTTCCAAACTAGGTCATTATACACAGCGATTTTCAAGACAGACAGGAATACATAGAGAGACTCTGTCTCCAATATAGTTTAAACACTGTGTAAGTAGATAAGTAAGTAAGTAAATACATCGATGATAGATAGATAGATAGATAGATAGATAGATAGATAGATAGATAGGATTAAAGGCATGTGCCACCATGCCTGGCTAAATATTTAATTCTTTACTCAACTATTTAAAAAGGATAAACTATTCCTTTATTTAGTGAATTCTCTGTACTATACTAATACATAAACACATAGATGTTAGACACTTACATACATACACACATAGATAGAAAAATAGATAGATAGATAGATAGATAGATAGACAGATAGATAGATAGATACAAAACACACAGACAGACAAATGGAGACCAATCTTCATAGTTACCTCATTTGATCACAGCAGAGTCAAGCAGCCTGGTCTAGGTAGAGCCAGCTACCTTCTAAAACTTATTAGTCATCAGTCTGTACTGAATCTATTTATTAGCAATGCAACAGTGACACTATAACCAGCCCAAAAAATCAATATGATTATATACCCAGCAAGAGGGGGGGGGAGAGGGAGAAGGAGAGAGAGAGAGAGAGAGAGAGAGAGAGAGAGAGAGAGAGAGAGAGAGAGAATTGTGTGAGGAGGCTCTCTCTCCTTATCTAGAAACTATACACACCCTTACAATAAAAAAAGAAGCAGAAATAAATAAAATAACCAACCAACAAACAAATATTAACAACCATACAAAAAAGAAAACTACAAGCAGTCATTATTTTTGGAATATAATTTACAGGGGAAAGAAATGTGTGGATTCACATACAGGCTCAAACATGAACAGGAGACCAATGAGACCAAAAGACAGAGCAGCCAATGCCTGTTCTTATCGTTAAGGGTACTATATATGTGAAATGGTTTGGGGTCCTTCCTAGTCCCCTCTAGCAAGACCTAGAAGTGACTGACTTAAGGTGACATCAGGAAGCAGTCCATTTCTTGAAGCGGAAAGAAATGGGTCCTGGGAGTGAGATAGGTAGGAAGGAAAGAAGGAAGAATGGGGTCAAAAACCAATCTCAGCACGTCAGAGGCGGTGGTCATAGCTAGAGACTGTGAATGATCACTCAGCTGTGGATTAATTTTTAACACCCGTGGGGGGTGGCGACGCACACATACACACACACACACACAAACACACACACACACACACACACACACACACACACACACACACACACACACACACGATGACACAAGAAAAGCTCCAATGAGTGCAGTTACAAAGAGAGAATTGGTTGTTTTGTTATTTATCTTTAAAGATGTGTGTGTATTCGCATGCACGCTAGGGTGTATATAAGTCTTAGAAGAATCACATATGTACACGTTAACAAACCATTTCTAGTTTAGATCCTCCAGGTCCCCATCTACCCATGGAACACGCCAGATTTCCATTGAGCCCTATTTTGCTCTCTTAAAAATGAGACCACAGGAGGCACACCAGACCTCCCTCTCTGCTGGGGCCTTTCATTTTGTTTTTCTCTCTTTCTGTTTTAGATTGATTTCTGGATTAAGTGTGGAGTGTTCTGCTTGCCTCTTAGGACATTTGGAAGAGCAGCCAGTGTTTTAACCCCTCCTGAGGCATTTTTTAATTTTACTTCGTTTTATTTTATTTCTTTTTGTGGTTTTCAAGACAGGGTTTCTCTGTGTAACAGCTCTGACTGCCCTGGAGCTCATGCCTGCCTCTGCCTCCCATGTTCTGAGACAACAGGCATGCATGCGCCAACACCACCCGGCTCCATTGCATTTTGCGTAATGCTCTCTTTGGTTTAAATGCTGAGGCGCTGTCACACAGAAAAGAGTGTAATTTATGAGAACAACACACCGTCATCCGGGCGCTGTGGTGCTCGCTGGATGATACCATCACAAGGGCAATATTGGCCCTGCCACTCCAGTACTGGCACCTGCCATGGAGGAGGTGGGCGGTGCTCTCCCTCTCCACCTGGCTGGTATGACAGCCAAGTTTTTGTGTTTGGTTTTGTTTCTGTCTCCCACTACCACATTCCCCACACCATCCACCCAGAGACAGGGATTCTCCGTGTAGCGTTGGCTATCCAGTCCTGGGCTCCCTTTGTAGACCAGGCTGGCCTTATACTCACAGCGATCTGCCTGCCTCTGCCTCCTGAGTGCTGCAATTAAAGTCATGCACCACAATGCCATGCCTGGCTTAGTTTTTGTTTTTGTTTTCCTTTGCCTTTAATCCCAGCAGTTGGGAGACAGAGGGGAGAGAATCACTTGCACTTGAAAGTCCAGGACAGGGAAGGCTACACGGGAAACCTTGTCTGGAAACAAACAAGCAAGCAAGCAAGAAAAAACTACAATTTCTTTAACACAAGAAAAGTTCTAGTTCCAAACTAGGTCAGTATACACAGCGATTTTCAAGACAGACAGGAATACATAGAGAGATTCTGTCTCCAAAATAGTTTAAACACTGTGTAAGTAGATAAGTAAGTAAGTATCATCTATCGATGATAGATAGATAGATAGATAGATAGATAGATAGATAGATAATAAGACAGATAGAATTAAAGGCATGTGCCACCATGCCTGGCTAAATATATAATTCTTTACTCAACTATTTAAAAAGGACAAACATGTCCTTTATTTAGTGTATTCTCCGTAGTATACTAATACATAAATACATAAATGTTAGATACATAGATACATACAAACATAGATAGATAGATAGATGGATAGATAGATAGATAGATAGATAATACACACACAGACAGAAAAATGGATACCAATCCTCATAGTTCCCTCGTTGGATCACAGCAGAGTCAGGCATACTGGTCTAGGTAGTGCCAGCTCCCTTCTAATGTTTATTAGTCATCAGTCAGTACTGAATCTATTTATTATCAATGCAGCAGTGACTCTATAACCAGCCCAGAAAATCAGCGTGATTCTATACCTAGCACGAGAGGGGGGAGGGAGAGAGAGAGAGAGAGAGAGAGAGAGAGAGAGAGAGAGAGAGAGAGAGAATTGTGTGAGGAGGCTCTTTCTCCTGATATAGAAAGTATACCCACCCTTTCAATAAAAAAGAGAAGAAGAAAAAAAGTAAATAACCAAGCAACCAACAAACAATTAACAACAACAACAACAACAAAAGACCACTACAAGCGGTCATTTGTTTTGGAATATAATTTACAGGGGAAAGAAATGTATAGGTTCACATACAGGCTCTATCATAAACAGGAGAGCAACGAGACTAAAAGACAGAGCAGCCGATGCCTTTTCTTATGATTCAGGGTACTATTTATGTGAAATGGTTTGGGGTCCATCCTAGTCCCCTCTAGCATGACCTAGAAGTGACTTATTTAAGGTTTTCAGGAAGCAGTCCTCTTGAAGAGGAAAGAAATGGCTGCTGAGAGTGAGATAGGTAGGAAGGAAAGAAGGAAGAACGGGGTCAAAAAACAATCTCAGCACGTCAGAGGCAGTGGTCATAGCTAGAGACTGTGACTGATCACTCAGCACATACACACACACAGACACACACACACTCACATACACACACACACGCGCGCGCGCGCGATGAAACAAGAAAATCTACAATGAGTGCATTTACAAAGACAGAATCGGTTGTTATGTTATTTATCTTTAAAGATGTGTGTGTGTTCGTATGCATGCTGGGCTGTATATAAGTCTTAGAAGAATCACATATGTACACTTTAACAAACCATTTCTAGTTTAGATCCTCCAGGTCCCCATCTACCCATGGAACACGCCAGATTTCCATTGAGCCCTATTTTGCTCTTTTAAAAATGAGACCACAGGAGCCACACCAGACCTCCCTCTCAGCTGGGGCCTTTCATTTTGTTTTTCTCTCTTTCTGTTTCTGATTAATTTTGGATTAAGAGTGGAGTGTTCTGCTTGCCTCTTAGGACTTTTGGAAGAGCAGCCAGTGCTTTTAACCCCTCCTGAGGCATTTTTTACTTTTATTTCGTTTCTTTTTATTTCTTTTTGTGGCGTTTCGAGACAGGGTTTCTTTGTCCAACAGCTATGGCTGTCCTGGAACTCACGGAGACCCAGCGGCCTCTGCCTCCCAAGCGCCGGGAGTAAAGGCGGGCGTGATGTCGCATGCCTTTAATCCCAGCCCTCAGGAGGCAGCGGCAGACGGATCGCTGTGAGTTCAAGGCCAGCCTGGTCTACAAAGTGAGTCCAGGAAGGCCAAGGCTAAAACAGAGAAACCTTGGCTCGAAAAAATATATATATTAGAAGGAGGAGAAGGAAGAGGAGGAGGAGGAGGAAAGGAAGGAAGAAAGGAAAGAGCCAGGCCTGGTGGCAGCAATGCACTGAATATTTAAATTTTTCATGGCATTAGTCATAAGAAAAAAAATAAAATAAAGCAGATATAATTAATTGTCCTGGCATGCACCACCAGGCCCTGCTTCCTTTAATTTCATTTATTTATTTACTTATTTATATTGGTTTTTTGAGACAGGGTTTCTCTGGGTAGCCTTGGGTGTCCTGGAACTCTGTTTTTAGACTAGGCTGGTCTCAAACTCACAGAGATCCACCTACCCCTGCCTCCCAAGTGCTGGGATGAATGGCGTGTGCCACCATGCTGGTCCTTTCAGCTCTTTATCTCCAAGAAAGTTTCTAGGTAGTCCTGGGAGTTCCAACCTTAGTCCATCTACACATCGGTTTCAAAGACAGCCAGAGGGGGGCAGAGAGAGTGAGAGAGAGAGAGAGAGAGAGAGAGAGAGAGAGAGAGAGAGAGAGAGGGAGTCTATCTCCACAAACCTTAGATAAGTAAGATACACAGACAGAAAGACAAATGGAGGCCAAGCATCATAGTTTCCTCATGTAATCACAGCAGAGACAGGTGGACTTCTGTGTTTGGTTTTTCCAAGTACATATTTAAGTCTTTATTCAGCTATCTATCAAGGGTAAACTGGTCCTTTATTTAGTGTAGTCTCCGTACCCCACGTGGAACCATTGAAATCCCTAACTAGATGAGGCCTGCCTCCAGCTCACAGAGTTTCACCTGCCTCTGCCTTCAGAGCTATGGGATTCAAGGCCTACAGGACCACACCGAGCTGGCTTCTTTAAGTTCTGGTTTCAGAACTTAACCCCAATGTGCATGTACAGAATTATAGGGAAGCCTCTTCTGATCTACACAGTTCCCTCGCTGCTCCATGAAAAGACAAACCACATAAAGGCTTAACTCGCTCTCTGAAAACGAAAAACAAAAATTAAGAGCTGGATGGAGAGGTGGCTCAGAGGGTAAGAGCACTGACTGCCCCTCCAGAGGTCCTGAGTTGCGTTCCCAGCGAGCACACGGTGGCTCACAGCCATCTATAATTTGATCTAACGTCCTCCTCTGGCGTGCAGGCATACACGCAGGCAGATGGAGCACTGTACACATAATAATGAATAAATATTTTAAATTGAAAATAAACTTTTAAATTAACCATAATGACAGGGGGAAAAAAACTAGTTCAGAATCTTTCAGTAGCCAGGCGGTGGTGGCACACGCTTTTCTTTCATCCCAGCACTCGGGAGGCAGAGACAGGTGGGTTGTTGTGAGTTTGAGGCCAGCCTCGTTTACACAGCGGGTCCAGGACAGCTAAGGTTCCATAAAGAAACGCTGTCTTCTGGAACCAAAACCAAAACCAAACCAAAAGAAACAAAAAAATAATTAGACCGAGGAGCTACACCAGACCTCTGAGACGGTTCCTTTCATTTTATTTGCCTTTATTTCATTTTATTTTTTTTTCTATTTCTTTTCTTTGGGGGGGTGGGGGGCAAGGGATTCGTTTTTCACGTTAGGGTTTCTCTGTGTAGCCTTGACTGTCCTGGACTTACTTGCTTTTGTAGACCAGGCTGTCCTAAAATTTACAGCAATCCGACTGCCTCTTCCTCCCAAGTGCTGGGATTATTGGTGTGCGCCACCACCGCCTGGCCTTATTTTAATTTTTTTTTGTGCATCACTCGGTATGAATGTGTCAGATCCCTTGGTAGTGGCGTTACAGACAGTTGTGAGCTGCCGTGTGGGTGTTGGGAATCCAGCCCAGGTCCTTTGGAAGAGCTGACAGTGCTCCTCACCAACGATCCATCTCTCTAGTCCCATTTGCTTTGTCTTCATGCTCTCTTTCCTTTGAATTCTGAGGCACCGCCACACAGGGGGAAAAAAATCTTCCGAAGTGATCTTCTCTGTTCTCTGTGTTTACCATCCCTCTAGATGGCAGAGACTTAAATCCAATTCACACGGGGTGGGGGGCAGGGGGCGGAGCAGAGGGCCGGGGCCGTGGCGAGCCAGTGGCGGGGGGCGCGGGGGGCGGGGGGGGATTGTGAGGAGCCTCTCACCCCTGACCTAGAAAGTACCCTTTAAATTAAAAGTGTAAAAAAAAACAATACTACAAACTCACATTTGTTTTGGAATATAATTTATGGTAGAAAGAAATGTGTGGGTTCCCATAGAAGCCCAAACATGCACAAGAGACTGGATAGATCAAAAGGCAGAGCAGCCGATGCCTGTTCTTATCGTTCAGGGTACTATTTATGTGAAATGGGTTGGAGTCCTTCCTAGTCCCCTCTACCATGACCTAGAAGTGTGACTGTCTTAAGCTGAAATCAGGAAGCAGTCCATTTCTGGAAGAGGAAAGAAAGGGGTGCTATGAGTTCAAGGGCCAGCCTGGTCTACAAAGTGAGTCCAGGATGGCAAAGGCTACACAGAGAAACCCTGTCTCGAAAAACAACAACAGAAAAACAAACAAACATAAAAAAATCTTAAAAGAATCCCACACACATCTGCCGGGTAAGGTATGGTGGTGCACGCCTTTAATCCCAGCACTCGGGAGGCAGAGGCACGTGGATCGCTGTAAAAATTCAGGGTTAGCCAGACTGGTCTACAAAGCGAGTCCAGGACATCCAAGGCTAACACAGAGAGACCCTGTCTCGAAAAGCCAAAAAAGAAAAAAGGAAAAAAAAAACAAAAAAAAAGAATCTGACATCTAAACTTTAACCAACCATTACCTAGTTTACAGCCTACAGGTGCCCATCTATCTACCCATGGAACAGGCCACACATTTCCACTGAGTTCTGCATTAAGTATGCAATGTTCTGCCTGCATCTCCACCTGCGGGCCAGGAGAGGGCGCCAGGTCTCCTCATAAATGGTTGTGAGCCACCACGTGGCTGCTGGGAACTGAAGGCTATACCTTCCCAAGAGCAGCCAGTGCTCTTCAACCCTGACGCATTTTTATTTTTGTTATTTTTATTTTTTATGTTTGTGGTTTTTCGAGACAGGGGTTCTCTGTGCAACAGCTCTGGCTGTCCTGGAACTCACGGAGATCCACCGGCCTCTGCCTCCCAAGCGCCCGGAGTAAAGGCGTGCGCCGCCATTTTATGTCTCTTAATGCTCTCTTTGGTTTAAATGCTGAGGTGCTGTCACACAGAAAGGAGTATAACTTATAAGAAAAATGCACCATCATCCAGACGCTGTGGCGCTCGCTTTTAGATAAAAATTATGACATGGATGGGGAAAAACAGGACAAATAAAGCAACAACCCAAAAATGCACATAAAATTTACTGAATCATTAATAAAGAATAAGCAATGAAACATGGGCTTACAAACAGGCAAAAAGATAAAGAAAGAGACATATGGTTAGAGAGACCCTAAGGCAGAGTAGCCATGAATTGAGAACCTGATCATTTTATTTTCGCTAATTACAACAGAAAACACAAATAGAATTGACTGGTCTGGAACTTTTCCTGTGTCTCAGGCAGACTTATTTAGTTAGTTTTGGCTTCTTTGAGAGCTAGTTTTTTTGTGTAGCCTTCACACACACACACACACACACACACACACACACACACACTCGGGAGGGGGGGGGCAGGGAGGGGGGAAGCATGAAGGGGGAAGGAGAGAGAGAGAGAGAGAGAGAGAGAGAGAGAGAGAGAGAGAGAGAGAGAGAGAAACCCTGTGTAAAATAACATGTCTGTCTGGAGTTCAGGGTGTAAAGAAGGTGAGCTATCCATAGGGCCTTATGAATGTCCATTGGGAGTCAGAGGGAGACAGATAGACTGTGAATTCAGGTGGCTAGTCTGCCCTAAATAGTGAATTCAGAGACAATAAAGGCTACATAAAGAGATTGACCCTATCTGTGAAAATCCAAACAAACAGCAAACAAATGAGAGTTTTCCTGTGAAACATGAAAATGCCCGACTTTCACATCAGCCAGCCATGAAGGCTGCTCGACCTCCACCTCCAAGGAGAAGTAGGGTGTAACTGGAAGATAATTAAGAGATAAGCAGTCAAGCAGCAGCCTCACCCACCCTTTCTGACACAAGGTCAAAGGGTAACCTTCAACTTTTGCTTTTTTTCCTTTGAAAGGAATAGGCATTGTTCTGGCCTGTAAATCTGTATGTTTGTGTGTGTGTCTTCCCCCCCCCAAAACAGGGTTTCTCTGTGTAGCCTTGGCTGTCCTGTCTTGGACTCAGTCTGTAGACCGGGCCCACCTCAAACTTATAAAGATCTGCCTGGCTCTGCTTCCTGAATGCTGGGATTAAAGGCCTGCACCACCACACCCAGCTTTGTTTCTGTTTTTGTCTCCCCCCCCAGTGTTCACATACACTTCCATCCATATGAGTCTGGTGTCTGAGAGTGGTCAGTGAGTGGCCACTCTTGAACACATAACCAAAACAAAACAAAACCAAATTACCAAACGGGAAAGGCAAAAGCAGGCCAATCTCTGTTTCCAGGCCAGACTGGCCTACAGTGAAAGTTCAAAGACAGCCATGCCCATCATAAACAAGCCTGTCTGGTTTGGTTGGTTGGTTGGGTTTTTTTGTTTTTGTTTTTGTTTTTGTTTTTGAGGCAGGTTTTCTCTGTGTAGCCTTGGCTGTCTTGGACTGACTTTGTAAACCAGGCTGGGCTCTAACTAACAGAGATCTACCTGCATCTGCTTCCAGAGTGCTGGGATTGAAAGCCCGTGTGTTTTTAATTCCCTGTTACTTTATTGTCCATTCAATTTGATTTTATAAAGTAGCTCTCTCTCTCTCTCTCTCTCTCTCTCTCTCTCTCTCTCTCTCTCTCTCTCTCTCTGTGTGTGTGTGTGTGTGTGTGTGTGTGTGTGTGTGTGTAAATGACCATGTGGGGTCTGATACCCTCATCCTTTATGATTGCTCATACAAACTATGATTGAACCTTAGACTCTGATGAGTAGCTAACCCAAACCCTAACTGGGCCAACCCCTCAGGCCATACAAAGTGAAAGTAGAATAAACAGAGAGCTCTGAAAACAGGGGAAACCTTCCTTCTCTAACAGGGAGGCCCAAGTGAAAGAGATCTAAAGTGACCTGCCTGACAAATCAGTTAGTGGCAAATCAGTTAGGGAGGGAGGCTCCTTTTGAAAACACTTCACCGCTTGGGGTCCCTCCTTTGTTATGTCTGCTGTTGCTGCTAATGCTGTTCCCACCCAGCCCCAACTTCTGGTCTCAGACTAAATACAGAGTTAGTGCAAATTAAAGCACCAGTCCAATGGTGCTAGAGATGATCTTCTCTTTCCAGCTGCTGGGTGCTGACATGACAGGCATGCATGGATTAAGTGCATGCAGTACTAAGAGGATGGAGCCCACGGCTTTGGAAGCACCCTAGGCCGTGGCTTCCCCTCCCCCCACCCCCAACTTAGGTAAAGGCGGTGGAACAACCATCCATGAGGCTTGCCCCCACAGGGCAGTTCCAGAGAAATCAGACAGCCTCACGCAGACATACTTGCATGCAAAATCAAAACAAAAAGGACAGAAAAACAAACCAAAAAAACCAACAACAACAAACCGATGCACATAAAAACAATAAGAAGAAAATAAGGAGAAATGAAATATGGATTTACAGAGAAAGAAAAAGGAAAAAAAAAAGCAAAAGTAAAAATACAAAAACCATATGGTTAGGGATCAGGGAGACCTTGCCTAAGACAGACAGAGCAGCAATGAATTAATCATTTTAATTTTCATGTCATTAGTTGTAATTAACCCCAGCACTCAGGAGGCAGAGGCAAAAGAGACTAGCAGATCTTTGTCTACAACAGAGAAGCCCTGTCTCAAACAAAAGGAAACAAAAAACACTAAACAACAACAACAATAGACACACAGATAAAGAAATCATTTAAAAGGGAAGACATGAAATATGGATTTGCAGAGAGAGAGAGAGAGAGAGAGAGAGAGAGAAGTAAAAGTAAAAAAATAAAACAGCAACAACAACAACAACAAAACAAAAACAAAAACCTTAGGGTCAGGGAGACCCTAAGGCAGAGCAGCAAGGAACTGATCACTTTATTTTTCATTACATTAGTTGTAACTAAAACCTGAAATAAGACTACCACACCTCTAATCCCAGCACTTGGGAGGCAAAGCCAAGAGGATCGCTGTGAGTTGGAGGCCAGCCTGGTCTCGAAAGCAAGCCAAGGCTACATGAGAAACCCTGTCAGGAAACAAACAAGCAAACAAAAAACTACAATTTCTTTAACCCCAAGAAAAGGTCTAGCTCCAACCTAGGTCAGTATGCACAATGATTTCCAAGACGGGCAGGAATACATAGAGAGACACTATCTCCAAAATAACTTAGTAGATAAGTAAGCAAGCAAGCAAGCAAATACATAGGTGATATATAGATAGATGATTACAGACACACAGACAGACAAATGGAGACCAATTCTCATAGTTCCCTCATTTGATCACGGCAGAGTCAGGCAGCCTGTTCTACGTAGTGTTGGCTAGAATGTTTATTAACAATTAGTATGACTTCTATGTATTAGTAATTCAGCAGTGACTCTTTAACCAGTCCACAAAATCAGTGTGATTCTATACCCAGCACTAGAGAGAGAGAGAGAGAGAGAGAGAGAGAGAGAGAGAGAGAGAGAAACAGAGACAGAGACAGAGACAGAGACAGAGAGAGAGAGAGATCTTGACTTGAAGAAATTACTGAAAGCCAAGCGGTGGTGGCCCATGCCTTTCTTTAATTCCAGCACTCAGGAAGCAGACGCAGGTGGACTGCTGTGAATTCAAGGCCAGGCAGGTCTACAAAGTGATTCCAGGACAGCCAAGGCTACACAGAGAAACCCTGTCTCCAAAAGCCAAAACCAAAAAAGAAAAGAAAAAAGAAAAAAGAAACAACCGAAGAGACATTAAATAAAAAAATAAAAGTAAAAAAATAAATAAATAAAATTACAAACATTATTCATGTGTGATAAAGCAGGGGCCACACAAGCCCAGAAGAAAGAAAGAAGGAAAAAACAAAAACAAAAAAAGGAAGGAAGGAAGGAAGGAAGGTGAAAAAAAGAATTAAATATCTCAGACTGTGTGCACAAAAATACATGGGGTGCGGGGGGGGCAGTGTTTGGTGGGTGGGGAGGGGGGAGAAAGCAGCTCATTAGACAGGCCCTCATTGTCCTGCCTCTGTGTTCCATGAACACTCAAATCTCTTACAACTCAGTGAATCGCAAAAAGAAAAAGAAAAAAGAAAGAGGAAAGGAAAGGAAAAAAATTCCCGACTATACATTGATGCAACCAGTCACTATCTTCTGATTTGTCTGATTCTTCAAGATTCTTCTGTGGTGCACTGATGTGAGATCACTCACCTGTATGCTTATGTGTACCCTGGTCTGACTTAGAAGTCAGAGATCTGCCTTCACAGTGCATGGATTAAAGCAATGAACTACCAGGGCCAATTTGATTTCTTTTTTTTTTTTCTTTTTTTCTTTTTCTTTTTTAAAAAATTTTTATTTATTTATTTATTTATTTTTTGGTTTTGTGAGACAGGCTTTCTCTGTGTAGCCTTGGCTGTCCTGGACTCGCTTTGTAGACCAGGCTGGCCTTGAACTCACATCGATCCGCCTGCCTCTGCCTCCTGAGTGCTGGGATTAAAGGCATGCGCCACCACGCCCGGCTCCAATTTGATTTCTTGAATTTAGTAATTTTCGTTTTGTATTCCTTCTCGTTTTTTTATACTGTTTATCTATCACATATTTCTTTTTCTGTGTGTCTTCATTTTATTTTCAAAATCCCCCCCCCCCCGTCTCTCTGAGAGGGATGGATGTGTGTGTGTGTGTGTGTGTGTGTGTGTGTGTGTGTGTGTGTGTTCGTTTCTCTCTCTTCCCCATCCCCCACCGTGTGGAATGTGCAAGTCAAAGTTCAAACAAAGTTTGGCTCTTGACATCGCCATAATGAAGCCCCCATGTGGACGGCAACCGTCATGGCATCTGACCTCACCAATATGGAAGCAGCAGCCTTCTCTGTCTTTTTGCTTTGTTTTGTTTCTTAAAAGAGGTTTTTTTCTGTGTAGCTTTGGCTGTCCTGGACTCACTTTGTAGACCAGGCTGGCCTGGAGCTCACAGCGATCCGCCTGCCTCTGCCTCCCGAGTGCTGGGATTAAAGGCGTGTGCAACTGATGCTCAGCCAAACAAATATCTTTTTAAAAAATATACAAATTAAATACATATAAGCATGAACATAATTCACGCGTGATAAAACAGAGGCCACACAAGCTAAATATTTAATTCATTACTCAGCTATTTATAAAGGATAAACTAGTCCTCTATTTAGTGTAGCCTCCGTACTACACTAATACATAAATACAAAGATAATAGATAGATAGACAGACAGATAGATAGATAGATAGATAGATAGATAGATAGGGGAGGCACAGACAGACAAATGGAGACCAATGTTTATTAGTCATCAGTACTGATTCTATTTATTAGTAATGCAGCAGTGACTCTAACCAGTCCACAAAAACAGTATGATTCTACTATACTCAGCACTACAGGCATACAGTGGGGTGGGAGTGCCGGGGGTAGGGAGAGAGGGGGGAGGGAGGGAGAGGGAGAGGGACAGGGAGAGGGAGAGGGAGAGACCTTGACTCAAAGAAATAACTGAAAGCCAGGGGGTGGCGGCGCAGGGCTTTCTTTTATCCCAGGACAGTCAGGCAGATTGCTGTGAGTTTAAGGCCAGCCTAGTCTACAAACTGAGTCCAGGACAGCCAAGCCTACGCAGAATCCCTGTCTCAAAAAACAGAAACAACAACAACAAAACAAAAAATAAATAAATAAACAACCGTAGAGATGAGTACAAAATAAATGAAAGAATGAATGAATGAATAAAAGTATGAACATAATTCATGCCGGTGTATGTACATGCAGGCAGAGCACTGTATACGTAATAGTCAAGAAATCTTCAAAAAGGAAAAAACAAAACAAAACAAAAAACCCAGTGAATTCTGAGACAATAAAGGCTACATAAAGAGACTGGCACCATCTCTTAAAACGAAACGAAACAAAACAAAAACCATCTGGGCGTGGTGGTGGCACACACCTTTAATCCCAGCACTCACTGCTGAGGCAGGGAGGGGCAGGCAGATCACTGTGAGTTTGAGGCCAGACTGGTCTACAACGTGATTCCAGGACAGCCAAGGCTACTACTCAGAGAAACCCTGTCGGGGGAAGGGGAAGGGGAAGGGGGAGGGGGGACCAAAAACCAAATGAGCGTTTCCCTGTGACACTTGAAAACGGCGGACTTTCCACATCGGCCACGGAGGCCTCTCCACCTCCAAGGAGAAACTAAGGTGTCACTGGAAGGTAATCAAGAGATAAGAAGTTCAGTTACCCACCCTTTCTGGCATAAGGCCAAAGGCTGAGGGAGGAGTGATGATGACCTTCAGATCCTTTTTCACTCAACCCAAGCAGATATTGATAGAATTCGAGCCCGTCTGGGGCGGCCCACGGCTCCCATCCCGGCACTTGGGGGCCAGAGGCTGGTGGGTCGCTCCGAATCGGAGGCGAGCCTGGCATACACAGAGAGGGTTCTGAGAAAGCCACGGCATATTAGGTATGGCCCCTGCGTGCCTGCACCAAAACTGACTCTAAACGTGAAGCCCTTCACTGCACACAAAAGACAAACCAAAGCAAAATGGCAGACTGGTCTGCAGAGCAAGCTGCGCGACAGCCAGGGCTGTTGCATCGAAACGCTACCCCTGAAAACAAGCAAACACCTACACACAAACACAAAATTGCAGCCCTTGGGAGGTGAGGGCAAGTGAACCTCTGAGTCTGTGTCCAGTTTGGTCTACCGAGTGACTTCCAGGACAGCCACGACTACACAGAGGGAACCTTGACTTTACAGAAAACAGAAAACAAAACAGAAATCCAACACGTAGCCGGGCTTGGTGGCGCCCACCCGTGCCCGCCCGCCATCCATCCCAGCGCTCGGGAGGCAGAGGCGGGCAGGCAGGCTGGCTAAGCGCTGTGACTTCCAGGCAGGCCAGCCTGGTCTACAGAGCGAGTCTGGGGCAGCCAAGGCCACACAGAGAGACCCTGTCTCGAACCCCTCCCACCCAAAAAGCAAAACAATTCCAACATTTGGCAGGCAGAAGACAGTGAATCGCTCGCTCAGTGTGAGTTCGGCCTGCTCTACAGAGTGAGTTCCAAGATGGCCAGGACTACTACACAGAGAAACCCTTGACTGCTGCACAGAAACGAAACAAAACAAAACGAAATTCCAACACTGCAAATCCAGATACAGGGCAATCTCTGTTTCCAGCCCATACTGGTCTACAGAGAAAGTTGCATGACAGTCATGGCTATTACAAGCAAACCCTGCCTGAAAAACAAAATTAACTAACTAGCTAACTAACTAACTAGCTAGCTAGCTAGATAAATGAAGAAATAACAACCTATGTGGAACCAAAACCCAAAGCTTGTTTGCTTTGCTTTCTGTGAGACAGGGTTTCTCTGTGTAGCCTTCATTTATATATATATATAATTTTTTAATTTTATTGTTGTTATTTTTTTTTTGGTTTTTCGAGACAGGGTTTCTCTGTGTAGCCTTGGCCATCCTGGACTCACTTTGTAGACCAGGCTGGCCTCGAACTCACAGCGATCCGCCTGCCTCTGCCTCCCAAGTGCTGGGATTAAAGGCGTGCGCCACCACGCCTGGCTCATTTATTTATTTTATAAGGTAAATATTTAATTCTTTTGAACAAGTATTTAATTCTTTACTCAACTACTTAGAAACGATAAACTATTCTCCATACCCTATGTAACCTTGGAAATCCCTAACTAGATGAGGCCTGCCTCCAGCTCACAGAGTTTCACCTGCCTCTACCTTCAGAGCTATGGGATTAAAGACATACAGGACCACACAGCTGGCTTCTTTAAGTTCTGGTTTCAGAACTTTAACCCAATTTGCATGTGCCGAATGATAGGGTAGCCTCTGCTGATCTGCACAGTCCCCCTTGCTCCATGAACAGACAAACCACATAAATGTTTTAACTCACCGTCTTAAAACAAAACAAACAACAGCAACATAAATAAATAAATAAATAAATAAATAAATAAATAAGAGCTGGAGAGGTGGCTCAGAGGTTAAGAGCACTGACTGCTCCTCCAGAGGTCCTGAGTTGCATTCCCAGCGAGCACACAGTGGCTCACAACCATCTATAATGTGATCTAATGTCTTCCTCTGACAGGCAGGCATACTAAGCAGGTAGAGAGAGCACTG